>NW_019397763.1:0-42983 GCF_000591075.1 Eurytemora carolleeae | reverse complement strand
TTTCAGATTTCGCCCCCCCCCTCAGAAAAGGCCTAGTTGCGCCGCTGCAAATAGGCATATTTTTAGTCTCATTCTAGCTTGTTTTCTGAATGACCCCATGCTGGGGATCATATCCGCTCTCTGAAATTTGCTACATTAAACAAAAGAGCGCCTACGTTAGTCACAAGGTTAGTCGTTAGTCCCAGATGGTCCACTCGGGAAGTTCATTCTATTTCCAACCAAAACTTAAACATGAATTTTTCAGCAGTTATACCTTGATTAGTTAAAAAACAAAAAAAAATGCCTTCATTTTCTTGATTTTAGTACCCGGAGAAAAGACCTGCTTACGAAAACTTGTTGAAGGTACAAACAACCATTTTCAGAAAACATTTAATTTTAAATTAAATAAATAATCTAATTGATCAATAAAGGTGTTTGACAAGGTTACCTGGTTTGGGATTCTAGTAAGGTAACTTATAAGATAATTTTCTACGTAATTATGATATTACTTGATATTTAGTTTGATTTCAACAAGTATCGGAATGCTATTTATTTCCAAAATGGTTAAAGCGCTTGGTTTTAAACAGGTTAATTGTTGTCTTATATCTGTTTATTTACATTTTATCTATTGATCTTAAATATATAAGCAACCCACTAACCAACTTGTATTCCATGATTCCTATTGTAGTCAGAAAGTACAGCTACTGAACTATTATTCATATGCTATTATTAATTCAAACTCATGCTAATTTAAGCCTGATAATGTGTTGGTGGCTCTGATTCCTTTTTCTTTAATAAATGCTGAAGCAATGCCAGACCTGTTTCTTTTCTCTAAACATCGAGGTAATGAAGAAGATGTTATCTTGATTGCTTGCAGGTTTTGGAGTGAACATAAATAGGAAAAATGCCTTTTGTTCAACTACGAAATATGCACCCTTCAGCAGGTGGGTGGTGACCACATCCCCACTCTGTGTTTGTTCTATGCGCAATGCGCATGGTATAAATATGGATATCGATTCCCATTAAATCAATTGTTTTAGCGTATTTCTGGAATTCAAAACACATTCCGACCTTTACTAACCTCACCACCCACCTTCTCAAAGGTGCACATTTCGTAGTCAAAAAAGAGGCATTTTATACATACTGAAAAGTTTCTTCTCCTGTATAAATATTTTACATTGTCTTTTGAGTGAGGAAATCCATCTAAAGATCATCTAAATTTAAGTGTACTCTGGAAGCTTAATCTTACTTACTTGGGCTCTGGCATCAGCACTCCTGACAATGGGGTTTTCCAGTAACCTTAGGTCAGTTTAATGCTAGTTATGAATTCTTAATACTCCAGGATAAAAAACTTTTGCACATTTTTTATCTTAAACTTTCCATTATTGGCTTTGATAAAGATCTGAAACAAAATTTAAGTATGCTTTTTTCTTGCAAATTACTTAAATTAGAAGTACAGGCAATTAATATGTTTTATTGTAATTCAGGTGATTTTTCAATACTTGAGCTTAGGGGTTACAGGAATTATTATCTTAGCCACAAACTCAAATTTCAAACCCTTAAACCTCTGCAGCGTAAAAGCGTAAACCATAATTTATTGATCTAATTTAATTATTAGGTTAAAAAAAGGTGTAAAACAAAGACTCAATTTCTTTTAATTATTAAAGAATAACAAGAAATTCTAAGCATTTCTATTACCAAATGGGTCAGCCCATCTGAAATCAGCCACCTCCTAGTAGGCACCATCAACGATTTTTTTCAAACTTACAATACTAAAAGACATATGTGAGACATTACATAATCAGTAATTTTTAGAATCTGATGACCTCAGTGTGCGGAGCACTTAGGTCATGAAGTTTTCAGGCGGCAAAGAGGTTGCTTTTTTCAAATGGTTTGAATCCAATAATTTCATTGATTTCCAAATTTTGTCATTGTTTTCAGGGCCATACTTTTAGCTCCTTCTTGGGACCCTTTCCTAGATACACATTCTCAAATTGCTCAAAGGGGCATGGTAATATGTCAAACTTTAGATTTATTTTTGAAAAGAAACTAAGCTTTTGCCACTGAATCTAATTTTTATAGACAATTACATAAACTATTTGATCTAACATCTTTCATAGTTTTAAAAAGATACAAGCATGGTAGAAAGTAGCAATTATAAAGCATTGAAAATGCTACTATTTTTATTTCAATTATACTTTGCACAGTAAAACACTGTCATGTTTTTTAACACATTTACTATTGAGCAGTTCATTTTTCAAAACCCAATTTTTTTGTGAAAAATTAAAAATCCATGTTTATACTTTTATGTCTGTCTGTTTGAATCCAATTATAACACTAAAACGGCTGAACTAATCGGGCCCATATTTTTTGTAGGGCCTCGCATTACCCTAGGGAAGGCTTATGGGTGATCAAATTAAAAAACTTTTGAAAATCCATAAATTCTTTTTATAAAATCCGCAAATTTTTTTCTACAATGTATACAACAAGAACATATTCCACGATTGAAATAGAAGATGGGCGTGAAATACCTAAAAAGCTTGTACTTAAAATATTCTTATATTAGACCTTGGCATTTGACAGTGAATTCATGGTCTATTATGACAAACTGTCAAAATCTGAGGATTCAAATGTGATCAAAATAATGAGTACAACTATTTTTGTTCACAACAAGGTATAATCATAAAAAAGTTATATTTAAATTTGTTAGTCATAATTGTTTTCTAGCAAGAAATGGTGGATCTAATTGCAGACAAAGGGATAGCAAATTTGGTTTTTTTTGATTTGGTAATGCTCCATACTTTAAACCTTTTCATTGTAAACTAATTTTATTTTCTACTTAGGATCTCATACCGGAGGATTATAAACTATACACTAGTGATGTATGTAATTTCAATTGTTATCATTCCTTTAACCATATACCAAAAAAAGCACTTGATTATTAAAGTGACAGACCTGCTATGTAAGGTAGTTGAACTGAGTATGCAGTGTTGTGGAAAGCTTCTTTAGGATTCATTTGAGACATATAAAAATTTTTAAAGATCTGTAAATCCTAAGTTTGAGCGCAAATTCGACGTTCAAAACTCCTACTTAAAAAAATTAGTAAAAATCATACAGTAAACTAATTAGATGGTTGGGAACATATTTCTCAAAAGAAATTTGTCAATAAATCAATGCTAGAATCAATTATTTTGTTTTCATCATTATATTAATTTTCTTTGAATTTACTTACAGATTTCTTCAAATTCTTCAAATGTCGTCTTTTCAATAATAAATCCAGAAAATCTACAGAAAATCTTTGTGAATAATGAGAAACTAAAATAATGAGAAAATAGAAACTAATAATTGAACAAGATAAATTATTTTCGATGATAAAATTAATTTTCATTTACTCAACCGGTTCCTTAACAACTAATTAGTTTACTGTTGAGTTTTGTTTACATTTTTCGTGATCGTTATTTAGTAATTAAAAAAAATGGTTCTGAAAACATATCCACCCTCAATGTAGGAGTAGAATCTTTACTCAAACTCAGGATTTAAAGATCTTTATAAAGTTTTATTTGTCTCAAATGGATCCTAAAGAAGCTTTCCACAACACTGCATACTCAGTTCAACTACCTTACATGGCAGGTCTGTCCCTTTAAGGAACACTTAACCTCTGACCTTTCTGGTTGGATTATGCAGAAGAGATCAAAATGGCAGGAAATACTCAACCATTTTGAGTGTATATCTCATCAGGTGAGACTCAATTACAATGAGTACTTATTTGCATCTCTTATCCCCCCACCCCCCACAAAAAAAACAGTTAAAGCAACACCAGGCATTTAGACACCAGGCATTGCTTGAAAAATATTTAACTTCCATGAGAAAATACTAAAAATACGAAAATTGTAGCATAGGTTTTTTATGCCGTATTCCGCTATCTTCATAGCAAATTGTTTTAAGCAACATGGCTCAATGATGTATTAAATAAATTGTCACAAAGACAAATTCTATTGCATAAGTACCATAGATTCAGCCGGTTGCATACTGAAAATGACATTATTCTTTACATTGAATTTATAATCTTTAGAATTTAAAGAATATCTTACCTTTCAGGCTGCATTATCTGACTACATAGATTCTAGATATTCCGAGATAAAATGGGATGAAGAAACATATACATTGGTATGGTAATCACAAAACTTAGATAAATTAAACTAGATAGCTCATGTTGCCTTCACCATATTGGAGTGTTTCAGCTATAACTGAAAATATTAATTTGGCTCTGTACTAGCTAGTAGGTATGTCCATGCAGTACATTGAATATAAAGCTAGAGTTGCGACAAGGATTATACTCTGTACAAATGTTTGGGGTGTTTTGTGTTGAATAGAGGACCAGTTAGACACACAATTCAGAATGACAAGATGATAGTGATCAGTTTAAATTTATTTTCTACAAATTGACACAAGAAGTAAAACATATTCACTATTCATTGTTCTTTTTGCAT
The DNA here is from genome assembly GCF_000591075.1 of Eurytemora carolleeae. Taxonomy (NCBI): domain Eukaryota; kingdom Metazoa; phylum Arthropoda; class Copepoda; order Calanoida; family Temoridae; genus Eurytemora; species Eurytemora carolleeae. Next base: position 38,514 of record NW_019397763.1, on the reverse strand, counting down.
GACAAGTTCATGATGTACAAGTAGGGTTGTTAATAATTATTGAAAACGATCGTTTGACAGGACAAGCTATACATAGATTCAACCCACCCAGCCTTAATTTTAACATTTATTAAATGGTTGCATTGTGCAGTTCAAAATTGAAATACAGAAATAAAACCTTCCTTCAATTTAAGAGAAAAAAAATATGCTTAATTTTTGTTTGTGTGGTCCCCTCAAAATTTGACGAAAAGGTCAACATGTACATTTTAAAGAAGAGGGGGATTTTTGAAGACGTTATTTTGATTATCAAAATTTAGAGAATAATTATAAGTCTTTGTTCATGGTCCCTAAAGGACCTGCAGACATAATATTTAGTACATAGAGGGCCCCTATAAGCTTCGTAATATTAAAAAGGATATCCATATTTTTAACTTTAAAAGTAAAAGGGGCTGTCAAAAATGGCCAGAATTCAAACACTTTACAAGCTTGCAAAACAAAGATATCTTCCAAATTATTGATCAGACGAAGGTTTAAAGAGTACAGTTGTGAGTCGGACACGCCCCACTTTAAATGAAGGGTAAATAAAATTCTCTACAAAATTGAGTATTTTACTAGGAAAAACTGTTATTTTTTCTCACAAGCAATTTCTATCTCAAAGTGAATTAACTTAGAATGAAAGGCAAAAAACGGAAAATTTTAGGACAAAAACAGAAAAAATTATTTCTTCTTATCTTAAAAAGCTTATTTGTTAACTACACAGAGAGTAATAGACACAGTTAAATTAAATGGCAAACAAATATCTAAAATCTTTATACATTATCCAGCTAAAAAAAAAAAATTCTAAATCTGACGAAGCTGTAAGATTAATTTCATAAAGAATGTACAACATGGTGGGCTTAACAATTTATTAATGAAAAAATAATAATATTTTAATTGGGTTTCTAATTATTGTAAAGTACACCGCAACTCTATCTTTTTCTTTTCTCAAAGATTTCTTGAAATAGAACTTCATGATTCTCCTGATTTCCTTTACTTGTGAACTTCACACAGAACATAAATCTCCTGACCCGGTATCATGAAATCTAGACAAGTTTAAGATTATCTTAAAGAATATTTGTTTTAAAAATTAAAATATCCATCGTAAACAGAATGTATTCTTGGGGGTCGGGGTGCTGACGATTTTGTTGAAAACAGCAGTCGTTAGGTGCTTGAAATCATATTGAGAATATATGGTGGCCGTGGTCAGGGCATCCCCCCCCCCCCTCCTTAAATCCTATATCTGAACGCTGTACTAATTGTTCACTCAGGCTAAACACACAGCCAGGTAGCTAAGTTCCAGCCCCCCTGATCTAGGCTTCTAATCAATATATTTAAAGAATGATTTCAAACAAATAGGCCTCAATTAGGTTATAGAACTCACTTAATAGATGTATTCATGCCAAAGTGTTCTAAACCCAAAATTATCAGAAAATCTCAATAGTAACCTATCAATACTGTTTACATGCTTAATTTAGGAAAGACTAAGTTTAGAACATGTGGTAGCTGGATTTGTTCTGCTTGGTATTGGCCTTGGAACTGCTACTCTAGGAATATTGAATTTGCATGACTAAGTTTAAGTTTATTAGCCAAAAACAAATCATTCCTGAAAAATGACTTAATTTTAAGGTTTTTTTTCTTTTAGCTAAAATAGATCAATTTAATAAAATGATATAATTATTGATAATTCTTTCTTAATCAGTGTTCTGTGTGGAATTATTGTTACTTTAAGACAACTACAAATATACAAATCCAATAAAAAATAAATAATTCTGAAAAAACTTTTTTTTGAGATAGAGACTATTATCAATATTTTAAAGGAAGTATTTAAAGCATTAATATCCAGGAACCCATACAAAACATATTGTCACTAAACTTATCACCACAAAACTTATCACCACAAAACATATCAAAACATATCTTTGTTGACGGAAAACAGCAACACGCTAGACAAATCAGGATAATAGGCCAGTTAGGATTCTGGTGGGGGATGTTTATTTTCCCCGGACAATTCTTTCCCGATAGGCCGCACAAATACACACAACAGAGTAACCCCGTCTCAGAAATTCGATAACAAAATCTTTATTTCCTAAAAAATAACATAAATTATAGGTCATGGTTACTTGTACAATGTTATAATGAATATTAATAGTAGAAAAAATCTTACGAATTATTTAGGGATGGTCGGGGGTGACTTATTGTTGATCAGTATTGAAATACGTTTTTTTAACTTCTGAAAAATTACAGTTGAATATTTAACAAAATTCACTAATGCTTCTTATGAAAATATTTTGCTTAACTTTAATGATTTCACAACAACGAAAATATTTTAAGCTCCGTGGGAGGAGTACAAAGGGAATTGCGGGCTGAAAATTTGGTTTGGCTGTCTCCGAGAGGAGATTCAAGTTGAAGACGACATTTTACAGAGGTCTTAAATTAATGGTTAACAATCTTATCTTCGACAAAACTTATCACCACAAAACTTATCAAACTACAAAACTTATCTAGCATCATAACTTATCAAAACAAAACTTATCAACTACAAAACTTATCAAACAAAACTTATCAAGCTACAAAACTTATCAAACAAAACTTATCAAACAACAAAACTTATCAAACTACAAAACGTATCAAACTCAAAACTTATTCATGAATCTAAAATTTCAAATCATGGAAATGCTCCAACAAATCCGCATATTTTCAAGAGAAAATACGCTCTCAGTTTTCCGGCCCTTTTCTAGGCAAACATGGTTTTGAAGGAGGAGTAAATCAAGATACAAGTTTTGTTGGATAAGTTTTAATTTGATAAGTTTTGTGATAAGTTTTGTGGTAATAAGTTTTGTGGTGATAAGTTTTGTGACGATACATTTTGTATGTGCTCCAATATCCACAAGTTCACAACAAAAAAACTTTTACAAGTAATTTCTATCTTTAAGTGAAATTATTCATCTAAAATAGAATTTAATGAAAATTAAAAATTGCATTCTGAAAATCATTGCGCATTCCTGAATAGATGGGAAGTGAAGACCCACCAATTTCAGATGATATTCCATTGTACTTGAATTATTTAAAAAAAAAGTAGGATTGAAACAAAAAATTTGGATTAAGTTCCAAAAATAAATGAGCCATCAAAGAGTCCTGGAGTCAGTTAGTCATGAAGCCTTGTGGGAGTACAGGTGGGCAAGGCTAAGTTATCAAACGCCACAAACCGTTTATTTTAAACCGTTAACAAATAAAAATAACCTTCACGAAAAAAACAGCAAATAAAAAAACTGAATATCTGGTTAATATGGCATGAGTTTTTTTGGACTATTTTTTTTCTTCTAAAAATGTGGCAATGCTGTAGTAAATGCCCTACTCCAATCAATACTTTTATAGCCGTATCAATCCAGGTACAACTCAATCCAGGAACTCAAGGTTAACACGAATACCATAGCCAATATCAATCCGGATACGGCTTAGTCTGTATATTCTCAGGTATCTGTCTTACAAGATACAACTCAATCAATACTCCATGTATCTCCCTGGTATATATGAACTAGTCAGTTCAAAGATACTTCACTATCAATGTTAATCCAGACACAATTTTATCTGTTCCAATACTTTATTATCAATGTCAATCCGGACACAATTTTATCTGTATCAATTCCCAATATAGTTTCTTATATCTTTCAAGAGAGTGATTCAGGACGTTTCTTTTTTTGTAAACCAAGAAACAATTACTCTAACACTGTAATCAAGCATAGTCTAATTCCAACTAAATGTATTTTGGGTTCTATATTACAAGTTAATTTAATCAACGTCCCCAAGTAACAATTTTGCGGAAAATCCGCGGAAATTCCCAGGAATCTTTCACAGGAAAATCCAGTGAAAATGTCGACAGCTTTTCCCAGGAATTTCTCGTAACTCATTTCGAGGAACCATGTCTGAGGAATTTCTTGTAACCCATTCCGAGGAAATTCTCGTAACTCTATCCAAGGAATTTCTTGTAACCAATTCCAGGAAATTTCTTGTAACCAATTCCAGGAAATTTCTTGTTTTCCAATTCTTCAGAAAAACCAGAGAAAATTTGTGGAAATTCTTGGGAATTTCTAGCGAAAAGGTCTTCAGAACCAATTCCTGGGAATTTCCTGGGAACTATTCCCAAGATTTTCTCAAGAGTTCCTCAGGAATATCTTGAAATATTCACTAACAAAAGTAGTGAATAACTTAACAACTATATAGCCCCTCCAACCCATCTTCTTAAGTCTGAATGTTATAGTCGTTTTTGATCTTACTGAAGTTGTCATGTATTTTGTTTATTCAGACAACTGAATTGTCAAGAAAAAATAAAAAAAATGTTTAAATGTTTTAAATATTTTCTGAAAAGATGGTTCTAAAGTAAATTATCATTTTTTATCAATAAGGATGCAAAGAAAAAAAGATTTAGTTTGGGCAGTGCATAAAAGAAGAGAACCTTAGAGACACCTATTGGTGAAAAACGGAACTTGAAAATTCTGTAAATTCTGTGAGAATTTCTCAGGAATTTCCGGAGAAATATTCCTGAGAAATTCTTAGGAATTTCTTGATAAAAATTCCTGAGAAATTCTCAGGAATTTCTCAAAACTTATTCTCTTATCTAATTCTCCTAAAAATCCGTAAACTTGGTGACCAAGTTCTAAGAATTTCTCAGGAATTTCCGGAGAAGCATTCCGGTGAATTTCTCAGGAATTTCTTGGTGTGAAATTCCGGAGGAATTCCCAGGAATTTCTCGAAACTAATTCTTTTATTAAATTCCCCTTAAAATCCGTAAATATGGTGACCAAGTCCTAAGAATTTCTCAGGAATTTCCGTAGAAGTAGTCAGGAGAATTTCTTAGGAATTTCTTGGGGTGAAATTCCGGAGAAATTCCCAGGAATTTCTCGAAACTAATTCTCTTAATAAATTCCCCTAAAAATCGGTAAACATGGTGACCAAGTCCTCAGAATTTCTCACGAATTTCCGGAGAACATTTCTGGAGAAATTCTGAGGAACTTCGTGGGGAAAAATTCCGGAGAATTTCTCAGGAATTTCTCGAAACTGAGTCTCAAAACTGTGATCCCACAAAAATCTCTCATCTCGGGGACCAATTCTAGGGAATTTTTCGAGGATTTCTGAGGAATCAGTTACAGGAAATGATTCTCGAGAAATTTCTCGAAAATTCCATAAAGAAAGTCGCCACGGTTGGAGAATCTGGGGAAATTCCTCACTTTTGTTACTTGGGTCATTACAAGTTGTATGACGTTATATACAAGCGAAGTTAATGCAGGTTTGACGTAGTTGTTTACAGACATAGTTGGGTTAGGTTATCTGTAATCAAGCATAGTCTAATTCCAACAAAATGTATTTTGGGTTCTATATTACAAGTTAATTTAATCAACGTCATTACAAGTTGTATGACGTTATATACAAGCGAAGTTAATGCAGGTTTGACGTAGTTGTTTACAGACATAGTTGGGTTAGGTTAGGTTAATCGCAATACAAAATTTGCGTAGCTATATACTTATGTAGATAATTAATAATGTACAATGTAGGTTGTCAGATATAGTGTTAAAAGATTACCGTTACACTGCTACTGAAATTCAAGGCTAGGTTGGTTCATTTTGTGTACTGTGCCATTTTGCCTGATAAAATCTGTAAGTGTACTGTAAAGCTTGCTCTAGCTAGTTAAACCTCGGCCCTGTACTTAAAATGAACTGGAGATTACACTGATGCAAGGATTAATTAATTTTCGCAGGCTTAAACACTTATGATAAGTTTGCAGAGCTTATGCAGTTTTTTAAGATTGGCTTTGTAAGATGGTGATATATATCCAGCCCGATCAGAAAAGGTTGAACAGACACTGTTACTTCTGTGAGAAAATGTTTATATTTGCCAATTAAAAACTATATTTAAAAACTTTTTGTATTTCATTTTGTTAAACAAATCTTTACTCAAATATATTTAACATTGAAATTAATTTTACTTTAAGATGACTCCCATACAATATTTTTTATTATTCTCTTTGGTATCAAACAACTTAACAAATTATGGAAGAAGACATTTTTAACCATTCACCAACAGTCATGTTTTGTGGGACACCCTGTATATTTTTAAACATGGAGCCAGTTTTTAAACAGAATAGTTTATTCTGACCAATTCAATGTAAAGAGAAATTGGCACGTTTTTCCCATTTTTCCCTTGGAAATTGAATTTGAGTTCCAATCTTCATTTTTGAAATTTTTTTGTTCAAACCTTGGATCCAGATCATAATTGTGAATAAACCTTCTGGACTGAAAAAAATGCGCCAAAAAAAATTCCCAGATTTTTTACATTTTTCCGTTTATTTCTTTGATTAAAAAATGTTTGGTCATTGAAAATCAATAAAGCAAGTTAAACATTATTTTGCTGTTAAAAATGCGCCAAATTTTCAACTTTTTTGCCTTTGTTGCATGTGGGGTGTTTAATGTCACTCAAATATGGTCAAATATTTCATTTTTTCCCTTTAAAAACAGACTGAATGATACTTTCCAAATGCATTGAAACAACCTATTTACCTTTAGTCTGAAGGTGTGGGAATATTTCACTACATTTGCTGCTCTATGTATACTGCTATATGTATACTGCTCTATGTATACTGCTATATGTATACTGCTATATGTATACTGCTATATGTATACTGCTATATGTATACTGCTACATACACTTTTTAATCCTTCAATCCAAAATGAGCTTCTCCTTGGATTTATATATAGACACAGACCCACTAAAATACCCCCCTGTGCCCCCCCCCCTTCCTGTATATAAAGTGAAGATCAAGAATTGATCTCGATATTCAAAATTCGAAAGCTTTTAGCGATGCTGGTCTCTCTGCAGTAGCTATGGGGGGCATATTCATAATTGTATAAAGTCTACGTTAAGACTTGAGACCCTGTACTTTACAGAAAATTTGTATTTTACAATTATTTGCAGTATATTTGGTTCTTAAATATCCGTTATTCACATCAAATGTGAACAAAATATTCAATCAATTTGGTTTATTCAGAAATATAAATATTTGACTTCAAATATTTGTTTATTATTTAGTTATTAACAAAATATGCAACAATTTTTCGCGCAAAATTGATGCGCAAAGAAAGAAAAATATTGCGTTTCGTTCCGCAAAAATTGCGCAAAAGTTTTGCGAATGGAAACCCTAAATGCATGTTCAAAGCCACATTTTTCAAGGTCAGCTCATTGATTATACCTGTAATAAATATAGTAATAACCCTAATTTACATGTCTTGTATATATATACCCATTTTCATTAATACAACAAATTAGAGTTGTATCTTGATTTATACACACTTAAAGAAATATTGGAGTAAGGCATTCATTACATACCACTAACTTCAACTTGTCTTTTAACTGTCCCTAACATGTATGTGTATTCCATTAGCGCCTGATCCAATCAGGGTTCAGTCATGTGTTTGGTGTTTATTCCTTTGGATAAATTATACATTCCAAAGTGTTTGGTGTTTATTCTGAACCAATAGAAATTGTATAGCGGTAAAATGTATCTTTCTATCTATCTAATCATCCAATAAGAGATAAATCCTTAAATCGGCACTAAACAGTGAATGGAAATGTTTACTTCTACTAAAACTACAGTGGTCATTTACCCTAACCTTTGCATTAACAAATTCAAAGTATCACACATATCTAGGGCAAAAAAACTAGAGGTATTTCATTTTGTTAAACAAATCTTTACTCAAATATATTTAACATTGAAATTAATTTTACTTTAAGATGACTCCCATACAATATTTTTTATTATTCTCTTTNCAAGGAGGGGGGTCGGGTACTTGAAGAGGTGGATGATGGAGATCATGGAGATCATCCGTCAAGGAGGGGGGTCGGGTACTTGAAGAGGTGGATGATGGAGATCATGGAGATCATCCGTCAAGGAGGGGGGTCGGGTACTTGAAGAGGTGGATGATGGAGATCATGGAGATCATCCGTCAAGGAGGGGTCGGGTACTTTTTTTCTCAGGATTAAACATATAAATTAATTAAGAGTTAAGGGGAGAAGCAAAAATTTCAAAACAGTTTTTCACATCTTTCAGATTATCCAGAAGTTTGGCTTTTAAAGTTTGTTTAAAAATATATTTTTGAGCAATTTCTTTAAGTTCAGACGAAAGCAAATTCCAAGCAGTGGAAAGAATTCAGTAATAAGGAAATCGTCTTAAAAATTCTGTTCTTTTTCTTGGCACATAAAAGATTTCTCATAAAATAAAGGTTTCCATAAAGTGTAGCATTGTTTAAAAATAATTCATTAACAGAACTAAGCAATAGAGAATGATTGAATGAATTCGTAAATTAAAGTTTTGGTTTAAGATATCTATACTATAAAATAAAGGCTGTGTATGAGCATTAGACTTAGGTTATCAATCTAATGGCTAATTTTAGTTTTTTGTACAAAATATTTACATCATTCTGGCTATTGCAAAATATAATTGGCTAACAATACAAGAAATGAGGATGAATTAATATTTTACTCTCTGCAATTTTAAGCGTTGAAAAAATAACAAAAGTCTTCTAAAGCATTCATTTGTTATTTTTAATTTCCTGTTCTTTTATATTTTCATTTCGTTTACGATAGATCTTTAACTTAACAGACTCTTTCGTTTACTTTCTAAAACTTGCTGCCTGTTAAGGTGTTAAAGTAAGGTTGCCTCAAGTTTGTGTTTATTAATACCTACTTTTCTGCAACCTGATGGCGTACACCTTTGAAAATAAAACAATTAATTCTGTTAGATAAAATAGTTATAGTTCAAAATAGCATAGGTTGCAAAGATTATATTGTTTTGAGATTATTTAAACCTGCACGGGCTTAGTAAAGTACATGTTCAATCAAATATTTTACCAAAGTCATAATCAGCATATCACACATTCCTTGTTAAAATCAGATATAATTAGAGACCAAATATTGTAGATTTAACAAAAATTAGATTTAATAAGTATCAAATAATACAAATTTAGCGTCAAATTAATCCCAATTCATGCAAACTATATTTAAAATTTAAACCAATATTTGAATATATGATAATAAAATTCCTCCACATAAATATAGAATATTGAATGAGCAAATATTAAAAAATTGCAGATCTTAAAGCAACAGATCTGAAAACACAATTCCAGAAGAAATTTAATCATTCTTATTTACAAATAGTCGGCAACTATATCAATACAATGAATTTTACAGGAACACTGTGAATTAAAGCTGTTAATTGACAACTTCTCTCTGTTTTAATGTTTTAGAGTGTTTCTGAAGCTTGGTAGAAATCAAAACTGAAATAGAAAGTTGTATTTATTGTATTGATTATATACACTGACAACTCTATAAGGGTGGGCCTGGGCCTTAAAAATAAAGGAAAAACTTAGCAAACTGATATTTATTTATTTATAAATATTATAGTTTTTAATTAATTTACTCACTTTTCTGCAATATCTTACTGTTTTGGGAACTCATTTGACTGCTGAACAATCTGAAAAATATATATTTTTCATTAAGAAACATGCTTATCATTATTCTGAAACTTGAAAGCTGGCTATTATAATTAATAATCATAATTTTAAGAAATAAATATACTCTGCACATAACAGTCAGAAAAAAGTTGTTAACAGTTTTAGCTTAAAAAAATTGAAGATAAAAAAATTTGGAGGATTTTTTTTCAACATCATTTTTTTGGCAGCGGCCAATCTCTGTTGTTCGCAATACTGCAAATAATTCCAAGAAAGATGGAATTTTGTAGATCAAGAGTACATAATTTTGGTGGGATGCCTGACAGCTGACATCACAAAATAGACATCACAGCTGAAAATGGAAATTGGAAAGAAGGGGTGGAGTACGATGGACAATATATTTGCATATTAACTTTTAAAAATATCAAATTATTAGAGATTCTCAATCTTGTTGACTTGTGAGCTAGAAAATGTAAAAAATGTCAGTAGATAAGACAGGCTTGGTTTACACAGGGGGTTGCAAAGTTATGAGAATTGAAAAATCAAAGTTTGTGGTAGAAAATCCATTCATTTTGACATTAAACTTTCTTTTAAATGAAGAAATGACCTTCTGGTAAGTACATCTACAACACCTTGATTAAACATTAATTCACCTTAAAGATAATATGACGGTAAACAAACTGTGGATTTCTTAAATTTGCTGATTGGGCCTGATTGGTACAGCTCTTTATCCGTTTATTTGATACAGACAGTTGTAGAGTTATAGAAATGGCTTTCGTATTTTTTTCATCTCATTCGTTTTTTTTACTAGTTGGAGAAAAATTGATTTTTTTAATCTTAAATCATTGTTTGTTTTCCTTCCATTTTTTTGTTTTCCATCCATTTTGTTTGTTTTCCATCCTTTTGTTTGTTACCCATCCATTTTGTTCGTTTTCCATCCTTTTTGTTTGTTTTCCATCCATTTTGTTTGTTTTCCATCCTTTTTGTTTGTTTTCCATCTATTTTGTTTGTTTTCCATCCATCCTGTTTGTTTTCCATCCATTTTGTTTATTTTCCATCCATTTTGTTTGTTTTCCATCCATTTTGTTTGTTTTCCATCCATTTTGTTTGTTTTCTCACAGACAAATCTTCTGTTCAATAACATCTTTTGTTCAGTAAAAAACTTAATGAAAAATTTTGCTATGAACAATCCAAGTTTTTTTTGTTCGTTTTTGAAAAACTATTGTTTTTTCATTTCTTTGAATGATCCAAGTTGTTCCTCCGATGTTTTTGTTTCTTTTCTAAACAACAATATTGTTCACAAAAAACTTTGTTTGTCATCAAAAATTTAGTTCAGTCTCAAAATTTTTATTTGTTCAAAAAAAGTGATATCCATCTCTTGACGCTAAAATAAGCAGACATACATACCAAAGTTTAAGTTGCAGCTAATATAATTCAAAACGTCTTTTTTGAACATCCTCTACTTTCTCTCTTTGAATTAATTGTATCTATTCCAGCCATTTACGATCTCTCTGTCAACACTGAGAGCAAACCTCTATTATAGCGCCCACCACCATCCTACCATATAAAACTTTGAATATATTCAAGTTTGTTAGTTAAACTCAGATCTTCATCTGAGTTTTACCTTTAGAACTCAGGATGAATTTTGATACCTGGTTGAAGGTATTAATAACATTGGCATATGCTTGTTTTATAGCATTTGTCCCAGAAATGCCAAGCTACTACACATTTACAGTAAATTGCATAGGATTTTCTGTAACTCTGACAGCCACCATATTGCTGATATGGTTCCTGGTTACAAGACCTACTGCTAACATTAATGTGCTGAACAGAATGGTTGCTCTGTATGGCATTTCACTCTTACTGGGAACCCTGAGAACCTTTTCCATGTCAATCTATGCTTGTTTCTGGAACTCAGACCTTCAAAAGCGTGTAAAAGAGTACCCAATGAGCACAACGTTGTTTATGTCACTGAGATGGTCATTGATTCTATCAAGTGTTGTCATATTCAGCATATCAGCCGGAAGACTCCTCCTGTTTGTGAAACCTGTTGTTTTTCAGGAAGTACCTCCAAACATAGGTGCACTGGTAGTATTCATCGTTGCAGTGTTGGCTAGTTTTGTGGATATGACTTATACTTGGGTATTTTCTACTAGAAATGTGTCTCTGGAAAAAAGCATGCACATGGTAGTCTTTAAAGCTGAAATGGGAATCAAACAGGATCTTGTAGAGTATGACAAAGCAAACTATGGAAGGAATAGTACTGTGGAAACAACTGAGGAAAAGGAGCCATACTATTTCCTTCCAATGATGCAGATTCTTATATTCGGTTCAATCGGATTAGAAATAACCAAAGTGGTCTATGCCATCACAAAGGAGTATATCAAGCTCAAAAAGGCTAACCGTGTGAAACATCAAGTCAATTCTCTAGTTGTGATTCAGCCTCCACCTCCCTTACTAAAGAATGCAATGCTGGTAAGATCTACCGAATTTGTAAAGGAACCCAAACTGGATTCTAAAATCAATAGAGAGAATACTTCTGATGAAGAGAACACTGAGAAAGCTACTACTAAAACCCAACAAGTTGCTTCTGCATCCACAACTTTATACCCAAATTGTTCATCCAATGGCACTACAATTAATATTAAACAAGCAGAAAACCAAGCATCAGGCGCAGCCATATTAGTTCAGGCAAAAATTTTGCCATCAAAAGATATCCATTTACAGAAAGCTATTTATGTCAAACCAAAAGAAAATCTTGCAGTTGTTCTCCAGGCTAAAAACCTAATTCTAGGAAATCAGCAATCTAAATCTATTCCAAACAGATACCAAGATAAGCAAGCTTTGCCGTTTTTTGAGATAGAGAAATATGAACCAATAGAGGAAGAATCAAGTGAGCAAACTGAAGTTGAAACATTTGAGCTAATCACAGAAGACACAAGCCAACAGATTGAAGAGGAAGCTAAGACCAATAAACAACTAAACACCCTGAAGCTAAGTGTTACAGGTGGGTCCGCTAGTCAAGTTTCTGCCGAAAATGGGAGCTCTAACCTGGACAAAAAAAGTATAAAGAAACTAAAGGACATCATTCGACAGCTGTGTATGAGAACAGCTAGCTTGGTCACAGTATTTGGGCTTGTAGGGGTAATCAGCATGGTGGTTAGCTCCTTTACCTATTCATCATTTTCGGGTAGTGTTGTTATACAGATCACTATGTGTAGACTTGTATCATATCTTCTAGTAGTTCTACTCATATTTTTTGACAAGGATATATTTGAATTTTTTAAGCAAAAATGTCACATCTCTTCAGCTTGAGTGTAAATTGAACCAAAACCATCCAATGATAACTAAAGTTCCAAATAGAAAATTTACTATCATATTTATTGGAAAGGAGTTGAATCTTTGCCCCAAACTTTTATTTTCTAAACCCTGTATCTTTGCAACCCAATGTTGTAGACCATAGATATTTCAAACTATGAATTCTGGTAGATCAAATAATTTAAGTTTGAAATATTAAAGGTTTAAACCATCTAGTTGCAAAGATATTAGGATTCAAAAATTAGTCTTTGTGACAAAGACTCAATTCCTTTGATCTTGAATTTTGAATAACAGGTAAAGGAATTGAGTTCTTGTTGCAAACTTTGATTTTGCAACCTAATTAAACAAACACACAATTTATGTTTGAAATATCAAAGAGTTTAACCATCAGGTTGCAAAGAGTGTGATTAGAAAATTTTAGTTGATGACAAAGGCTAAATTCTTGGTAATCTCTGTTGTTTTGTTCATGTAAAAAAGTGTATGAAGTTTAAATTAGTTTTTAAGATATTTGTAATTGTTTTCAATGATATTGGCTTATAAATATAAATATTGTTTTATATAAATATAAATATTGTTTTATATAAATATAAATATTGTTTTATATAAATATAAATATTGTTTTATATAAATATAAATATTGTTTTATTTTTTATTTTATTTAAACACATATCCGTGCTTTTCTCTAAATATTCCCATAAAGAGAGTTTTATCATATTGTATATTGTGCATGAGGGTATTTATTTATTTACAGTTAAATCTTCACTAATTATACAAACTGAATAAATGATGAATGTTTATCCTAAGCTGAGATTATAAAAGCTTAAACCCAATTAAAATCACCCTCAACAATGCTTTTAGTTTGTATTGCACTAAATTTGACTACACTGACCGAAGACATAGTTGGTTTTATAGGAGAGTGGTCTTTGCGTCAACTTAGTCCCAAGTAAAGCTTAAGTGAAGATTCTGGTTTTGAATGGCCTTAGGTTTAATAAAAACTAGGGTTTTCCAGCAAACGAAACATTTCGCAAAAAATGAAAAACTTTTAAGTTGCATTTCGCAAACTTTTTAGCAATGTTTCGCCTTTTTCCGCAAAAATACAGGGTGAGTCAAAAAAGTGTGATTTACGGCGCCTGGTACAAAAGTGTACATTTTTCTGCAGTGCAACTCTTCTGTATGGTGTTTTTTCAATACTTTTTGAAAAATTTTAATTTTTTTGGTACTCTAATGGTCAAAAAAAAGTCCACGAACTCTTTTTTTCTCTTAAAAGAAAAAGTTTAAAAAAGCAAAAATGTGTAAATTAACTCTTTCTATCGAAATCTAAAATTTTATAACGATTGAATCACAGAATCACAGAAAATTGGCAAAATTGTAACAAAGAAAATTCGCAATTTTCAGTTTTGGTCTAATTTTTAAGGAAAAGTTATTTGAATTCTCTAGTTTCTTTCTTCTTAGTATATTCAAAAGTTAACAAATATACGCTGTTCAGTTGAAACTTGAAGAACCATTGAAAAACAACTTTTCCATTAAATTAGAACAGCACTGAAAATTGCGAATTTTCTTTGTTTCAATTTTGCCAATTTTCTGTGATTCTGTGATTCAATCTGTATAAAATTTATATTTCGATAGAAATAATTCATATAAACATTTTTGCTTTTCTAAACTTTTGATTTTGAGAGAAAAAAAAAGTTCGTGGATTTTTTTTGGTAATTGGAGTACCAAAAATAAAATAAAAATATTTCCAAAAATATGGATAAATTTCCATACAGGAGAGTTGCACGAAAAAAGGTACACTTTTGTTACCAGGCGCCGTAAATCACACTTTTTTTTACTCACCCTGTACATGGGGCGAAATTTCGCAAAAATGCAGTATACAATAAAAAAAATTTTCTGATTTAATTTGAAATTAAATGCTGACTTTAACATAATTTCCAAACCTATGTGCACACAAGTTTTGTCTGTCCAATTTAAAAATCAAATCTATTTGGGAAATTCCTCGAGTTTTTAATAGTTTTCTAGAAGTTTTAATATTTGCTTGATTTGGCTTTTATGCACTAGCCATAGTTACGCTGTGCACATATATTTAGTTTTATGAATAAAAAGGGATTGTTCAACGTTTGAGAAGAAAAACCTGTCCATGTGTTTGAAATTATCCCAAAACAGTTGAAATTATTTAAAATTTTATAAATGCAAATTTAAAATTAGACTATTTGATCCATCAATATACATAGTTTGCAATATCAAAGGTCTACAACTAGGGCTGGGCACGTTCCGACTTTTTTGAAATCGTTCCGTTCCGTTCTAGAACGAGTGCCTTCAGCTAAATCATTCTGTACTCGTTCCTCTTTTTTATCGTTCCGTTCCGTTCTTGTCATTCTTAGTTGAAGAACGGTTGCATCCCTCTTGTTCTGTTCTTAGTAACGAACAATTCCATCCAAGACAAAAGTTTTATAGAAAAGAGCATGGTTAAAAAGTAAAAAAATTACGATTTTTTAATAAAAAGTTCCTCACGGCTGTAAATAATACTTTGAATTATATATTTTAAATTTAGGGTTAAAAGAATAAGCTTAGATAATTTCTGGGCTGAGCAATGTATAATTTTGGGAGAGCGGGGGGAGGGGCGGGAGTGCTAATATCCTTAATATGTACAATATACAGAAGTTAAACTGAAACCTGTTGTGTACTCTGAGTATTGTCAGTTTAGCAGAGGTTTAAAGTGGGGGAAGGGGAGGGGGGTCAGGTAATTAAATAAAAAAATCTTTAACTATTTCTAGAGGATTTAGAACACATTCCTGATTTAAAATGCGTTCCCAACTTAGAACGAGTTCTTGATAATAAGAATGCGTTAACGATTTTAACCATTCTTTTCAAGCAATTCCCGTTCCGTTCTTTTACTAATCGTTCCAATATGTTTAAGAACGTGTTCTAAGCTTTCGTAGACAACATCAGGTTGAAAAGATATAGGGATTAGAAAATCAGAGTTTATGGAAAAGCCTCAGTTCCTTTACAGACAATAAAGAATTTTTAAATCGGTTATTTTCTCGAAACAGGGAAATCAAATTGAACTAATAATGGTCGCAATTATGGTTTTTAATCATTTTTGAAAACGATCATTAAACGATCGTTTTTTGTCTCATTTTCCAATCGTTTTCAAAAACGTTTCGTTTTCGGAAAAAACGATTGTTTGAAAAAACGACCCACTCGTTTTGAACATTTAGAAAACAAATAATGATCGTTTTTATAAAAACGATTTGCGACCGTTTTTTATACGATTGTTTTTTTAAACCATCTCTTTTGAAAAAACGATCATTTAAAAAAAATATTATAGACAATTATGTTAATGATTGTTAACAAAGGGTCGTTGTTAACGATCGTTAAAGAAGGGTTGTCGTTAACGATCGTTAATGAAGAGTTTTCGTTAACGAAACGCCGAACTTTAAAAAAAAAAATTACATGCAACTTTATTGAATGTCGTCTTACATGAAGTTAAACAGGTCTGGGGGAGCTAAAATGTCTTGATATTTTCTTTTTAAATACTCAATGATATGTACAGCTATGCCCTTCAGGTCGGTTTCCTATCTTCATTAACGATCATTAATGAAGGGTCAATTAACAATTGTTAACAAAACGTCAAGCTTTATAAAACGACCGTTTTTTAAAAACGAACTTTAAAATAAAACAATCGTTTTTAAAAACGTTAACATCCCTAGACTCACTTTCAATTAACTCCTAAAATTTTCAGGCTTTAACCTGTGCCCCTTTACCAGTCCCTTTTATCTAAATAAAAATGCTGGAGACAACGAAGCAATAAAGCAAGCAAAAAGTCCTTTTTGCTTTGAAACCGCAAATAAAAAAAAACATGATAAAGAAACAAAAACATAGATATCTAATTCATCTATATTTATAAAGCTGTAATCTCTGTTTATCTTGAATTTTGATTGGGGTACTCGGGAAACCCACGGGAATGTTTTTAGCTTGGTTTTGAGATTCATAGTTGAGTGGGTCGACTTTAATAGCGAAAATTTCATCAAGCTAGAACTCAATGAGACAACGGTTTAAAGAATATATATGTAATGTATACATATATATACAGTATGATATCAAGTAATCTGTGAAGTGAGTATAGGCATATCCCTCACTGCTATAACTGGCGTTTTAAAGATATGTATTGTTAGAAATACATTAACTTTAATAGGGTTATGAAATATATTTTTTAGTAGACTGAGTAATTTTTAATATGAATAAGATAGATGTAGACGACTTTTCTTTCAATGTTTAGATTTTTAGAAAGAAAGAAATTACAAGTTTACAAGCAAACTAATTATGAGGCACTTTGTGTATCCATGCTGTTTGAGAACATGGTACAATAAAAAATTCAAGGCGAAAGTCGTCTTTATTGTAGTATTATATATTTTTGTTTAAATGAACGCTCAATGAATAAAAAAAGAAAATTAAAAAAAATATAAAGATTGTGTAACCCCGATATACTTTGTATTGATCTATTTAAAAAAAAACTTTAAATTAGCATAATCATATGAACTTTCTTTTTATTGAAATGGTTTGCTCTGGAGTATTATATATATATGCTCCATGGAAACCAGTGTTTAATATTAATCATTATTTTATAAATTTCAGGTTTTCACCAGTTCTTACCCAATCATGGTTGGGGTTAGGATGAAATGGAAAATTATTTTTTTCACCTTCTCCATCTTAGCTGGGTAACCGATCAGAGTTGTTAATTTTGAAAATTTTCTCAATTAAGATCTGCAGGGCAACATTTAAAACATTGAAACCTATGCGAACACTTTAGATAATTCAAACTGAGAATTCTGTTTTAAATGCTTAGTTTGAAATATGAAAATTAGATTGCAAAGATATAGGGATTAGAAAAATGGAGTTTGTGGCAAAGTATTTGAAAAAAAATATGTCGACCCTTGTAAAGTAGTAAAAAGATGGGTAACAAAAGAAACTCTGATTCCAGAATTCAAAGCTAAAAACAACAATTATAAAAAAGAGGCAATCAACATATTCAACTAAAATAAACTGTAAAATATTTTTGGTTTAGGTTAATATGAAAATAAGAAATTTTTATTGTTTGGCAAACAAGTGCTTTGGGTTTGCAAAATAGTACTATATGGGTTTGCAAAAAAGCTTATAGGTTTGCAAACAAGTCTTATATGTTTGCAAAAAGTCCTTTGAGTTTACAAAAAGTGCTTTGTGTTTCAAAACAAGTGTAATAGGTTTGCAAACAAATTCTGTTTGCAAAAAAAGGTTAAGAACAATGAAACAATCCCAGCAAAACAGTAATATACCAACCAATGTTTTAGAGATAAAATAATTCATTTTAAGTACATTAATGTTTCTGTTGTTTTGTATTTTCTAAATTGAGACACAAAATACTGTGAACCAGGGAGACAACTTTTACACTAAAGTGTAAAAAAGACACATTTCGTTTGATAAGTTGATTTTTAAGCTGAAGGTACAACTGTTTGATTTATTACAATCAAATACACATAAAACTACAGAAATGTCTTCCTCATATTCCAGAGCTTAATGGGTCTCACTGCACCTTCATATCAAAACGTCATCATTAATACAAAAAAATGTTTTTTAAGACCATAGGATTGGAATTACTTTAGTTTAATTAGACGACTTTTTCAGGCAAGTTAAGGTTTGGCCATAAGAGAATGTTGTACTCAATGTACACCAAATTCCGTAGTATACAATGAACTTATTTTCAGTGGCTGTACAATTATACATTAGTTGCTTGTAAACAAACGCAACCGAAACATTAAAATGACCCAGTACACAAACCTTAGTCGCAGTCCAGAGTAACATTTATAGTTACACAATACACATTTAAAGATAAAATTAAGCGAGTAAATTAAGTCATGCCTGGGCTACTCCCCCCCCTCTCATGCCTGGGCTACTCCCCCCCCCCTCTCATGTCGAAACTGTAAGTTATTGTTTCGACATAAGACTAATTAAATTGTATGTAAACAGACCGCTAAATCAGTTTTTAGCCGCAGAAACCGAGTTCATTGTGTATTCCAGAATAAATTAGTATACAGTAAATAAATTCTCTTGCCAACCGTTGTTTTCAGGAGAAGTTTAACTTTCTAGGAAAATTGCTGGAAAAGCTACAGTGATAATCAGAAAACTGTGGAATATTCCAGAGTTTTCTGATTAATATTGTTCATCATAAAACTAACAAATTTTTCATTTTTACACTGGTGGAATTCAAACATCATTTCTATTTCTACCGACCATTAAGCTACTCAGCGTTTATTTGGCCGATTCAGCCGTTTTAACAGTTTTTTGCAAGTAGGAAAAATTTATAAAGGGAATTCATGCAATTTTGTTGAAATATTTTTGTTCAATTTTCTGCTAATATGTTATGATAAATTTATATAATGAAATTAAAATTCTTGTTGTTTTCTTAGATTGGTTAAAGCTGAGGGAGTAGTGTCAAGGAACTTTAAGAAGAAGATAATGCTGGTCAGTGCTCTGGACCTCAAACCATATCATGTCCCCCCCCCCAACTCTGGAAAATATCATAATCCGCCCTGCTTATAGTTATGCATTTAATCTTGCATTTTTGTCGCGGTATATATAACTTTCTATTATTAAAAGGGTATTTTCTGGTGCTGGGGACATTTCATAGAAAGAAATTTAAATGAAATTTCATGCAATATCATAACAGAATAATAAACAAAGGTCTTCTTTGATTTTTATTTAAGTAGTTTATGCCACCGTTAACGGTTTATGAAAGTACTAAGAGTTTAAAAAATCGATAACAGCACGGCCGTTAACGAATTTTATTACAGTGAACAGTCTTGAAATCTTAACGGGTTTTTGTAGTGTTAACAGCGTAAAACTTCCACAAAAATTCAAGGTTTTACAAATTCCAAAATTGTTTATACTGAATGTACACATTTGCTTTACTTATTTTATGCCTAATTATTCCCCTATGAGGCTTGATTGAAGAAGAGTAAATAACATAAAATATTCCTAAGTTTTAAAATGTCGGAAGTTTTGAAATAATTAAAAAAGAAAAAAGTTAACAATCCTAGGTGCAATCCGTTATGTTAACGATTTAAAAATTTGCTGTTTTAGCCGTTTGTTAACAAACTCTTCCGTTAAGTTTTGAAAACCTCCCTTCCATACTCTCCCTGATTGTCAACTTTGAAGAGAGTCATTCATTTGTATCAATCCATTTCAAGCTTGTTTCTTGTTGAGTAGAAGGCACGCACCCTTTCGGTTGCGAGTTGTAGACAGCCGCCCATCTGTCCTCCTACATCCGTCAGGTGGTCTAAACTTTTTAACCAGATGTTTGCTTTAAATGATTTTGAAACCACAGGTTCCTGAGGAGTGCGGTAATCGAACCCGTGAACACCAGTCTGGATACCAATCCAGTTACTGGCTGCGGACAAGTGTGCTTAACTTCAGTGTCAAACACTAGCCAACCAACCCCAATAAAAGTAAAATAAAAAAGGTGTACAAAGGACGTATAATAAAAAGAAGGAAGCGAGGGAAGGCAAACCACACCATTTTTCGACAGCACCACAAATGACGTTACAATTCTCACCTTTACTTAATCCGACCACACCATTTTGTCGTCTGGGCGTTCCTTTTGTGATTATATAGAAAATAATAATAATGTTGATATTTTCAGGAACAGATGTAGAAGATCCTCAACATTGCGCATTCATATATCTCTCCAGAATTGGTAAATAGTATAAATTAAGCTGGGAAGCATTATAAATTACGAAATACATTTTTTTTATAAATAATAACAATTTGTTGTTTCTTATTTAGAAGCCATACAAATTTTGCTTCCAAATAAGCGATTTTAAAAATAATTTTTTTCCAACTGCAGCTTTTGCCGATTTATAGAGTTAGATTTGAACTTAATAGATATAAAAATTTCAGATATGGAGATAGAAGTATAGAAAAGATTTAGATTATATATTTAAAACGGTTCTGCCAACATTTATTTAAATGAGTTGGTCTTTTTGTTCATTAAAGAATTTAGTGAACAATTCTGAAATATACTCCATCATTAAGTAAAGGGACACAGTGAACAATAATAAATGAGGTGCCTTGCAGTTATATGCTGTACATACATATGCTGCAGATATCTGCTGTACATACATATGCTGCAGATATATGCTGTACATACATATGCTGCAGATATAGCTGTACATACATATGCTGCAGATATATGCTTTACATACATATGCTACAGATATAATGCTGCAGATATATGCTGTGCAGATATAATGCTGCAGATATAATGCTGCAGATATATGCTGTGCATACATATGCTGTGCATACATATGCTGCAGATATAATGATGCAGATATAATGCTGCAAATATATGCTGTGCAGATATATGCTGCAGATATAATGCTGCAGATATATGCTGTGTAGATATATACTGTGCATACTTATGCTGCAGATATATGCTTTGGAGATATATGCTATGCAGATATATGCTGTGTAGATATATGCTGTGTAGATATATGCTGTTTAGATATATGCTGTGCAGATATATGCTGTTTAGATATATGCTGTGCAGATATATGCTGTGCAGATATATGCTGTGTAGATGTATGCTGTGTAGATTCATGCTGTGTAGATATATGCTTCGCAGATATATGCTGTGCAGATATATGCTGTGCAGATATATGCTGTGTAGATTTATGCTGTGTAGATTTATGCTGTGTAGATATATGCTGTGCAGATATATGCTGCAGATATATGCTGTGCAGATATATGCTGTACATACATATGCTGCAGATATAATGCTGCAGATATATGCTGTGCAGATATATGCTGTGCAGATATATGCTGTGCTTACATATGCTGCAGATATATTCTGTGCATACATATGCTGCAGAGATATGCTGTGCAGATATATGCTGCAGATATAATGCTGCACATATATGCTGTACATACATATGCTGCAGATATAATGCTGCAGATATAATGCTGCAGATATATGCTATGCAGATATATGCTGTGCATACATATGCTGCAGATATATGGTGTGCATACATATGCTGCAGATATATGCTGTGCATACATATGCTGCATATATATGCTGTGGAGATATATGCTGTGCAGATATATGCTGTGCAGATATACGCTGTGCAGATATACGCTGTGCAGATATACGCTGTGCAGATATATGCTGTGCAGATATATGCTGTGTAGATATATGCTGTGTAGATATATGCTGTGTAGATATATGCTGTGCAGATATATGCTGTGCAGATATATGCTGTGCAGATATATGCTGTGTAGATATATGCTCTGTGTAGATATATGCTGTGTAGATATATGCTGTGCAGATATATGCTGTGCAGATATAGATATATGCTGTGTAGATATATGCTGTGCAGATATATGCTGTGCAGATATATGCTGTGTACATATATGCTATGCAGATATATGCTGTGCAGATATATGCTGTGCAGATATATGCTGTGCAGATATATCCTGTGCAGAAATATGCTGTGCAGAGATATGCTTTGCAGATATATGCTGTGCAGATATATGCTGTGCGGATTAATGCTGTGCAGATAAATGCTTTGCAGATATATGCTGTGCAGAAATATACTGTGAAGATATATGCTGTGCAGATATAATGAAGGAAACTTAATACAACACGTTTTAACACAAAATCTCGTTGTTATTCATAAAGGTTAAATTGATCCTAAATAGTTTTTTTGCCCAAGCACTATAAAGTTTGAACACTATCACCTTGACATTTTTTTTATTTTCAATGACTAGATTTTTAAAGGATTTTTTGTAAAAATTTTTTTTAATGCATAGTCTAGGGTACAGGTCTGTAAAAAGGCCAGTTCGTGGGAAAAAATCTATTTTTTTTATTATTTAAGCTACAGATATATAAATTCCCTTGAAAAATGTATGTAAATATGTCTTAACGTCTTGAAAAATTGGGCTATGAACATGCATTGCAACCTTTACTCTAAGGGGGTGGGGAAATCCTCGCCCCCCTTCCCAGTGTATACACTTCAAATAAAGGGTTACTTTCAGAAATGACTTTCACAGTCCTTTAAAAGGAAAAGGATAGATTAGTCAGATAAAAAAGCAGAGAGTACTTTTACAGAAAGAAAATCTGACAAATATTTACAAGGAAACATTTCAAAATATTTATCATATTTATATCTAGGAAAACATTTCAAAATATTTATCATATTTATATCTTGGGAAACATTTCAAAATATTTATCATATTTATATCTTGGAAAACATTTCAAAATATTTATCATATTTATATCTAGGAAAACATTTCAAAATATTTATCATATTTATATCTAGGAAAACATTTCAAAATATTTATCATATTTATATCCAGGAAAACATTTCAATCATATTTATATCCAGGAAAACATTTCAAAATATTTATCATATTTATATCTTGGAAAACATTTCAAAATATTTATCATATTTATATCTAGGAAAAGATG
This sequence comes from Eurytemora carolleeae, assembly GCF_000591075.1. NCBI lineage: Eukaryota > Metazoa > Arthropoda > Copepoda > Calanoida > Temoridae > Eurytemora > Eurytemora carolleeae. The sequence goes on along the minus strand of NW_019397763.1, from coordinate 15,186 downwards.
AAAATACACTTTTTACTTTCCAAAACGACACTTGCTTCTTGGGAAAGCACAGGTACAAATTAGAACTTTGCCACAAACTCAAATATCTTTATCTTTGCAATCTGATGGTGTAAAGCTTTGATATTTCAAGCTTAGATTATTTAATCTACTCAAGAAATAAGTTCAGAAAAATTAATTAAACATGGCATTTTATCATTATAGTGTTTTCCAAGTATTTTATTTCAAACTCTCTTATGTGTCAAATCAAATGTGTTAAATATTTATACACTCTCTACTAAACCCAATTGTATACGCAACATTAATATGAATGTCTTGTTTTATTATAAATATTAAATTTAAGATCTATTTTGTATTCTCTTTAAGCTGGTACCCCCATTAATTTAAAATAAAACAATTATAAAAAGTCATAATAGTCTTCTAATCAAAATATTGCGATTAATATTTAAAGATCAAGCAATCATTTTTTTTGTTCATGACTATTCGTCTTTTTTTGGACCCTTAGAGATGGGGTCGTTCTGACTTTTTAAATTTCGTTCGTTCATCTTTCGTGTTAGTTTTTTTTCTATTTTGTTTGTTGTCAAATTAGCCTTCATTTTCCATCTACTTTCGTTTTCTCACTGAACGATCGTTCAGTAAAAGCATTTGTTCATTAAAATCGTTCGTTAAATAAGATTTTTCGTTCAGTAAAAGATCTTTTATTTTATTAAAAGTGTGTTCCAAAAAATCGTTCATTCAGTAAAACAACTTATTTTTAAAGTTTTTTTTTTTAATTGCTTTAAAGAAAGGAAGTTTTCCTTTCTCTGAATGCTCAAAGTAGTTCGTCCATGTTCGTTATTTTCTAAATGACGTATTGTTAACGAAAAATGTTGTTCACCTGTTTACAAAACCAATCAGCATGTGAAAGGAAAATACTCTGTTTTGTCAGGGACATTGAAAGAAGAATTGTTGAGGCAGGACTGCAGACAACAAATAACACTTTAAGAGTTTGGCAAGAAGATTTCCCAAGTAAATATCCAAACCTCTTGATTCAGTCTGGGATTTAATGCATATTATGAATAACAATACAAAATATTTTCAACATTTTTTTGTTAAAATGTGTATTTTTGAAACCATGAGATTTTTTGTATTATTAAACATCTGAAACATTAAAGTCTGTAAGATACAGGGTGTCCCAATAAACATGGGAATTCAGTAATGAATTTGATATAGTCTATTTAAATAATTATTTGATTTAGTATAGTGATACTTACTGAGAAAGCTGTAATCCGTAAGATTTTGGTCTGCTATGTTTACATCTGTTTGTTTATGTTTTGACTGTATACGGTTGTATTACAGTATACAAACACAGTAAACCTATCCGTCTGCAATCTGTATCATTCATCTTGAAGAGAGACGCATTATTGCAGCCATTAACCGTTTTCATAAAATAAACTCAAGCAGACATAATTAGATTATGGCTTTTGAAATGGTTTATTACAATGCTAATTCTTAACATAATTGTATATTTGTTTTGAATTCAGCAAATGTATTGAATATTCGGAATGTAGGACAATATATCTATACTTAAATCTTGAAGAATGATATATACTTTGGAGAAAAAAACTCAGCTGGAGCGGTTGAACGAGAGGTTGAGATCTAGCATAGACTCTACACAGTTCAGAATAAGAAATAAATAAGAAATTTACAATTTGTTCAACCACTAAATCGCACTTTTCACATTTTCAACAAATGAAATATATTTTTTCCTGAATAACGTTTTTGCTTTCAACCGCTGGTGTTCAGATTTTTCAGCAAATTTTTATCTTTCAACGGCTGATTTTAAGATTTTTTAGCAACTTTTTTACTTACAACCACTGGTTTAAAGATATTTCAGCAACTTTTTTGCTTTCAACCACTGGTTTAAAGATATTTCAGCAACTTTTTTACTTACAACCGTTTTCAGATATTTCAGTAACTTTTTTGCTTTCAACCGCTGGAGGCGCTGGTTTAAAGAAGAGAGATTACAGGCGCATTTCTGCAGCCATTTACCGTTTTCATAAAACAAACTCAAGCAGACATAATTAGATTATGGTTATTGAAATCAGGTATTACACTGCTAATTCTTAACAAAGACCATCTAAAATTTGTCACTGAATTCCCATGTTTATTGGGACACCCTGTACAAAAAATCTTAAGTTATCGTTTTTATTTTCAGTTCTTCAATGTTGTTTCGCCAACAACTCATAGCAAAAAATATAAGAAAGTTTAAGTTTGCAACCCCCCCCCCCGAATTTTTTTCAAAGTTTTGTTAAAACTGAAAATTCATGTAAAAAGCAGTTTAATGTTTTTAGACAAAATTCTTTTATTTTTGTTGTATATTTTAAGTTATGCATTTGATTGTACTTTATAGTTGAAGATCGTTTTTTTACTAGTTTTAAATTTAAAGTTTGCATGATCTATTTCAACATTTATTTAATTGATTTTTAATATTTAATGTTAACTAACATCAAAGTTTGCTTAATCATGCAAATTTGCGCTAATATTACCAGTGGGCAGCGGCTAATTATTTTCATTACCCTATAAGGCCTCGAATATGTGGATTTTGAAATAACCACTTCATATAAAAACCTCAAATAATTAATTATTTTACAAAATAAATATGAAAAATATGGTAAAGTTATGAGAGATGCTATGGCGTGTTTAAAATCTTAATTAGTGCTTCACTTATCTATATATTAAGCATATATGAAGATAAGATATATTGATGAAAGACAAAATATGTCCAAATAGAATGCATAGCGGGTGAGCGGGCTGCTGCACATCCATACTGAGATGTAGGTTACGGAATGGAAGTCAAAATGGTGCCGCGTGCCCTAATATTATGTAATTTATAAACTTTTTAATTTAGCATGTCAGATTCCTGAAGACCCTTTGAACGGTAGGTTTGACTGCTACATGAATATTAGAACAGGTAAAATTTGTTCATTATTACAGTGTATCAACGTCTTCAGCTTTAACACCTTTGTTTCAAATTTCTACTAGCTTGTTTAAATCCAATCAAGGTTCACTTACATGTATGGGTACTTCTTAGGACCAATAGATTTCAATAGTGGCAGGATCTATACTAAACATCTCTATCCATGCAAATTTTACAATCCAATTAGAGGTTCACTTGTAAATTACTTGCTGGAAAATAGTGATTAGGAAACTTTTGTTTTAGAAAAGTGTTTTCTTGTTTGCACACCAGGATTTGTTCCACGTTTATACCGAGGTATGATTCTAAATAGGGGCGGATACAGGATTTAAGTGAGGGGGGGGTAAGATTTTTTAGGAACAAACAAATTCATAATTAGGAACAAAAAATCGCACCGCAGGCGAAAATTTTGTTTGACTTAAAAGACTCAAAAAGAGTCCAAATTAATGACTAAAGACAGATATTTTTCCTGTCTTGCACTAGGGTTTCTTTCCCTTAAGCATGCTAATAAGAAGTTATTCTGAAAATAGGAACAAAAAATTCCCAATTTAGGGGGGGGGGGCGAATGTCCACCAACCCCCCACCCCCTGTATCCGCCCCTGATTCTAATGACAAATCATTCAAAATAGCTGAGACAATTGCATATTTGCAATACCTGTATAGATATTCGAAATTTTAATATGTTATTTGGTGCATATATAGGAATGAAGATAGTACAAGTTTAAAGGCAAATTTTCAAATTGTTTAAAAACTGTCAGTTCTTCAACTCAAATAATCCCAAAGGAAAGATGAATTTGCTCATATTTAAGGCACTTACTGCAAAGAAAAAGGAAAAACTGGTGAATGGAATGTGAGCATCTCTAGTATGGATTGTATACCAACCACAACAATATTTGTAACAGGAGGAATCTTTAAGGTAGAAAACAATAAACTAAACATTTAAAAACGTCTATCTAGATTAAAGCTCAAGTCCACCTTGATATTTTATATTGTCTCAGTATTATCTGTTGATGGAAGTGGCTACATAATGGAACTGACCTTTTTTGTGGATCATATTAGTTTCAGATTTAATTATAGATGTACATTTTTCCAGGACCTTCTCGACCGTGTTTTTAAGCCATATCAGCCAGAGGAACTAAGATATAGAACCGGGACTTGGTTTTACAGACCAACAGCTCAATATTTCAGGCAAGATCTCTTTCTGAATATGCTTAAAGGGACTGTAAGCTTCATTTCAAGTGACCCTTAATAAAGGACAAGATGGCAATGCCTGATTTACAATGGTACCCTTGAAACATTTGTCTGATCAAGTATGAAATAGATATCCATGTTTTTTGTTTCTTTAAACTATTTATTTTCTTTAGGGGTTTTTCTGCAAAAAAGATTTGCGCATTGTTTGCCAATTAGAAACAATGGAAAATTGATCAGAATTAATCTGTTTCTGAGTAAGGATAGGATCTTCCACATGTTTGACCAAATAAAGCTTTTGAGGCCGTTGTGGTAAATAAGGCATTGCCTGCAAGGGTCGCTAGAAATTACTCTTACAGTCCCTCTAAAATGAATGAGTACACCTTGGTAATTTACATTTTTGATGCAATTGAACTATTTTAGGGGAAAACTGCTATTAAGTGGAGGTTTCCACACAAAGAATATGATGCATAATTACGATAGTAGTTCTAAAGGAAAAATTTGCATCATGAATCAGTTTGAAGTTTGTAGATATCATATCATAATTATGAAAATGTTGTGCAGTTGATTTTAATAATTATGGACGTGAAATAAATTGCCCTGTTAGGAACACAGAAATAAAGTTGAATCAATTTCTTAAAAATTTTCATGGATTTTCTAAAATTTTAGCTAGTGAACTCACACAAAAAATGTACCTGATATTGAAAACAGATACACTTCCCCAACACTCCCCACAATCCGTTAACACTCTCAACACTCCCCAGATACTCCCAACACTTTCCTAACACTCCCCAAAATCCCCATACTCCCTACACTATTCCAACACTCCTACCACTCCACCAATTCTCCCAACACTCCCTAAACCCCCAACACTCCCCATACTCCACCAATACTCCCCGCACTTTCCAAACACTACCCGTACTCTTCAAACTCTTCCCACACTCTCCATACTCCGCTGAAACTTCATATACTCCCCTAACACTCCCAAAACTTCCCCAACACTCCCCGCACACTCCACACTCTGCAAACACTTTTGCAATCTTGCCAGGCTACATTATTTGCATATGTAATCATAAACATCATAATAATTAACAACCTAATCATTAACAACCTAATCATTAACAACCTAATCATTAACAACCTAATCATTAACAACCTTATCATTAACAACCTAATCATTAACAATCTAATCATTAAAAACTTAATCATTAACAATCTAATCATTAACAACCTTATCATTAACAAACTAATCATTAACAACCTAATCATTAACAATCTAATCATTAACAACCTAATCATTAACAAACTAATTATTAACAATCTTATCATTAATACACAGCAAATGTCTTTTAAAAATTGAAAAGTTTTGAAATAACAAGCGTAGAACCAAAGATGCTGCATGCTAAAAGCTCTTATTAACGAATTACAAAAATTAAGGACATGTTATACTATAAGTATATTACTTATTTTTTATAAGTTTATTACTGTAAAGGATAGTGATATTGTGATTTCAACGGCTTCTCGTTTTCAATCGCAATATTACTCCTGCAGTATCAAACATTTATCTCAGTTTAGGGTAAAGAAAACCAAACTTTTTTTGAATTTTTATCATATTTATTTATAAATGAGACCCAGCAATCCACAAATTTTAAGATAAAAATCAATTCTGTAGAAAAGATCAAATTTTTTAACAGCATTGAATCCCTATCTGAATCTGAAATCTTTTCATGAGATTGGTACAACGGTTGTTGTTCATGACAAACTCTATACTTTAGGTAAGTTTAATCACAGGTAAATTCAAAGTACTGAAGCATCACGTAAAAACATTTAACACAAATTGAAATTTAAAACTCAATTACAAAGTAAAAAAGTGTTTTTCCAAAATAAAATGAATGATTTTTTTAATCTTTGATTAAAAATCCGTCGAAAAAAGTGCTTAGCTATGAATACATTAATATTTAAAATGTACAGGTTAACAACAAATATCATATTCAATCTTCATGTAATGGGTGTAAATGGGTTTTAACCATAGAGAATACAATATATAGAGAGGAATTAAAAGAATCTCTCAGTACGAATTTTTTCAGTCCCTTTCAGCCTGAAAGGGAATTCAAAGTGTACAAATCATGTAAATGTTCACAAATTATTTGCAGTAGAGTATAATAGTGTTCCCTAGGCTATCCATTTCAATTTCGAATTTTTTAAACTGTTAATAAACTTTATAATGAATTAGGTGAATAAAAACATCATTTGATTTATAGTTATAACGGAAAATCATCGTTTGTAAAGTGGAAGGCATAGAGTCTACGTGAAATGATCATTGGTCAATTATGAAACCAGCCTATTTCATAATTTGGTTTTCTTTTAACAATAATTTTAGATTTTCTATATAATGATATTCCAGGGCCAACAGGTTATGTAGCATAAATATGTGAAGTACACATGCAGTATGGAAACAGTACAACAAAATAGCCGTTTTACACTTTTTTCCATTTAATTCCTCTCTATATATTCTATTCTCTATGGTTAACTTATGACTTAAAAACTAGGATCCTTAGTTTTATGTAAGTCTCACAAGACCCCAGGGAAGGGTTTGGTTGGTCCAGATTTAATTTGTTTCCTTTAAAGCAATGTCAATAAAAATGTTAAATGCACCAATTTTAACAGTAAAATTTGAAAAATTTGTTTTTCTGGAGAACAAACTGACATCGGAGAGCAATTAAGTTAACTCTATAAAGGCTGGGGGGTCAGAATAAAGACGGGGGGGGGGGCGTCCCACACTTCCGCACCTAGGAAATGGCGATAGAGAATAGCATAGGGTTAAAATGCATGTTTAAGGCCCAATTTATCAAGGCCAGCTCAATTTATAGTATGGGTGCTAGGGAGGGTTGAGTATATGCCATAAAAAAAGGAAAAATATGTAAGAAATATTTTTTTCTGTTTAAAACAAATATCAAAGTGTGACACATATTTCTACATCCATTTTTTCAAGGGCATTTCAAAAATATAGTTTTTAAATCTTTTGCTTTAGTCATAAAAAAGTTATGGGCTATTTTATATATTTTTTTACACAGACCAGACTATTTACCGCCCTGTATATAAAAAAAATTACAAATAATCCTTAAAATTCCTATTTATGAAAAATCAAACAATTTCAAGGTTGTTGTGTCAAGAATGAGATTGCTAAGGCAAAAAAACTAGATCTTGGTTAGGGTTAAACCAATATCTGATAAAACCAATATAACCATAAAAGTCTGTAGTATAAATAAAAAAAAAGTTATCTATTCTAGGCCCTTATACAAATTTGGCGGAGTATTACCAGGAAAATAGTAAGTAAAAAGAAAAAGTCGACATACCTCGTAAAATGAGAAATTTTATTTTTAATTAAGGCCGGGCATATGTTCCTTATTTTTTGAAATCGTTCATTCTATTCATTCCCGTGGAAGAATAATCATTCCCCAGGAAATGTTAGTTTCAACCGTTTTTTAAATGAAATCTCAGGTAGCCATTTGTTCTAGCGTTTTAGAGGGCAAGAACAGAACTTTGTTTAAATAAAAACGTTTCGTTTTCGCTTTTAGCCATTATTTTTTTTTTCAAAACTGGCTTATCCATTTTGTTAAAGATTTAAGAATTAACGGTTTTTACGGTTCTTTAACAGACTCTGCCGTAAATATTCGAAAACCTGCATTTCATTAACGGAATTTTGCTTCACCATACGCCAAGCCCATGGCAGTATCTAGAGGTTAATTTGATCACTAGGAAATTTTGTGTTCTCATTGTAAACTTTTAGATGAAGGCAAAACATTTGCGGGACCTATTCTTCAATCCACTGGCTTCTATCGATGTGCAGTTAGGTGAGAAAGTTTTCATAAAAACTGAGAAATTGTAATATTTGAAGAATGGATTGCTCATACTGCAGTTCCTATCCCCCCGCTCTCTCTCTCTTTGATCTCTGAGTCACAGCAAAATACAGAACCAAGGCTTCGTCAGTACACTCCAGGATCCCAGATAGAAAACATATTTGAGCCTTTTGCTTCGTTGTTTTCTAATGAAGGCTTTGGGGACTTGTACTTCATAGACAGCCAACAGATAGGTTATTAACTTGCTCGGCAGAGGACACAAGAGGCGAGGCCAGCAGCCTCCTTCATATCATCCTATCCTCAGGTTTCTCATATATTAGGAGAACTACATTCCTTAGTTCAATGACAGGTTCAATTCTACTCTAGATACCTGATCTGATCCTACTAAGAGGACCACTTGAGTTATAGAGCAACCTATGGATAGAGAGGTGTCTGAAGAGACTCTAGATACTCAAGTTGGTCCTACTAAGTGGACCACTGGAGATAATGAGCAAGCATAGATCTAGTCCTACCCCAGTCCAGCTAGTTTATTTACTCTAGATGCTCAAGTTGGTCCTACTAAGAGGTCCACTGGAGCTATAAGAGCAAGTGGTAGATCTAGGCCAATGAAGCTAAACTTGAATTGTAGAAGCTACTTTTGACAGATAGCTCTCCACACAGCTAGTCCAACTATAGACGAGGATGTACCTGAGGAAACTCTAGATGCTCAAGCTGGTCCTATTGACAGGGCTACTGGAGTCATAGAGCAACTCACATATCCAAGACAATCAAGTCCAACCAAAGTTCAGCTAGTTCAACTACAGGTCCAAACCAACTCTCCAGATGTTCCTAGGGACAGAAACACTGGAGAGAGTCCAGCATATATAGATAGAAGAGAACTAGACTGTCTAGCTAATACATCAGGAGCTGCTCCATACTATACAGAGGATTCTATACAAGATTCTGATATAGTTTGTGGATTGGAGCAGCTAGAATACCAGTATAGATCAATGACTCCAGGAGAGGAGGACATCTCCATGATCTATGAGGACAAGATCTACCATCCTCCAGATATGAATGAGATAATCCAGGATACCAGATGCTATACCATCCTGGGATTGGAGATGTTGCTCTTTGGAGACAGCTCTTCACATATCTGGAGTAGCTAGATGATCCAGTCAGGAATAGGAGATACACTCAATCTCATCAAGAGATTTATATCCTCTAGTTTCTGGGACTGGACCAATTGCTCTTTTACCAGCCTGTCTAAACTACAAATAAGAATACAGAAGAGAACTAGGATATCCAAGAACAAGAATAGCAAGGATATAGGGAGGAACTAGAAGCTCTAGGATACCAAGGGGAACTAGGATATCAGGAACTAGAATGTCCAGGATACAGAGAGGAGCTAAAAGCTCTAGGATACTGAGGGGAATTAGGATATTATGAACCAGGATATAGATAGGGAATAGGATCACCAAGATATAGAGAAGTACTGGAGCATCCGGTCAGACCTAGGACTCCAAGAGCAATATACAAGATAATCTTGGAGCAGGATATGGTGCTCTTCACAAACAGCTCTTCACCGACCTGTTGTAATAGCAGCTGGGAATGTAGTTGAACCATCTCAGCTAGTGGGAGCATCTCAGATAGTAGGAGCCACTGTGGATATTGTGGACATATCTCATAATCTAGGAGCAGCTGTGGATATTGTGGATATATGTCAAACTCTAGGAGCAGCTGTAGATATCGTGGACATATCTCATACTCTAGGAGCAGTTGTGGATATTGTGGACATATATTATACTCTAGGAGCAGTTGTGAATAGCATGGACACATCTCAGCTATTAGGAGCATCTCAAATGGTAGGAGTATCTCCGCAAACAGAGTATCAGGGACTCAATGAGCAGTTTCGGTAATGTACAGCTAATATAACAGAGACTCTAGAAGCAGCTGGATTTAAGAAACATTACAAGTAGTTACCGTGTCATCCAGGATTAAAGTGTATGAGATACTGAACTGGAGCAGCTAAACAAGATATCGAGTTGAGTGTAGTATAGAAGGGGTTTTCCTTGGTAACTTTGAGGGGTAAATATATTCCCTCAAAATTCCCCTAAAAGTTACCAAGGAACACCCAGGGTGTTTTGAGGTAACTTTGTGAGCAAGAACCATTTGCCCCCCCCCCCCTCATATGTACGGATTATGTACTTCACATTTATATAGCTTCATGATCCCCTCAAAGTTACTGAGGAACACCAAGGTGTTCTGAGGTAACTTTGTGAGGGACAACCATGTACCCCCCCCTCATATGTATGGATTGTGTACTTCACATTTATTTTCATATTTCATATTTCATGATTTTTATTCAACTACAAAGCACACAATAATAATAATACTAATAACAAATCACAATTTACTATGTAGTTTGGACCCGCCTAACCAGAATTGGTTGTTTTGATTGGTTGGCCCATTATAAGCAAATAAGAATTGTAAATAAATAGATGGATGTACACTGTACAGTGTACATTTTAAACAAAACAATGATGATAAATAATGAATAAGGTAAAGAGAGGGGGTAAAAAGTATAAGGGAAAGGGTGGGTACTCAGCGGAAGGGTTGTAACAGATGGTAACATATATTATTAGAATCATGTTTATGAATTACAGGGTGACGAAGATAGCAAAGACTAAGTTTATCCAAATGAAAAACAGTTATTTTTTTACAGATATAACTTGCATAACTATCTAAATAGTTTTTGAAGATTTTTCTTTTAAACAGTTTATATGATTTTGTTCTATTTGGTTCAGCTAAAGAATTAAAAATATCATGGAAGGAAGTTGGAAGATTTTTTAAAAGTATTTATGCATAGAACACCTAGTTTATATGTATCATCAAGATTTAGAAGTTCTAATGTGAAGAATATTGGATCTGAATGTGCTTTTAATGAACTAATATTCATTGCTCTAATTGCCCTTTTTTGCAAAGAATTTCTGTAGTTTAACATTTATTACGCCCCCTCCCATGTTATAATTCCATTCTCAATATGTGGCCTTACAAGTGCATTATAAACTAGTAGGCGAATGTTTAATGGTAAAATGTTTTTTAATCTGATTCAGAGCAAAAATTGAGATAGCAATCTTATTTGAAACATGTTCTATTTGACAATTTAAGAATTCATAAATTTTGGGTCCAACAAATTTAAAGTAGTTATTTGTACAGTCAGTTCCTATTCTTTCCAGAATCTCATTTTCAATTTAAAATTTGCAGTTCTTAGGATCAAAATGCATATTTTTATTCCTAAAGATCATAAACTTTGTTTTGGAGACATTTAATGTTAAACAGTTTGCCTGAAACCATGCTGCTGCCTGTTTTAGTTCAAAGTTGGCATCAATTACTAAAGCTTCAATATGTGGAGATGATTTTGGAAAACTAGTGTTTTCGACAAATAGATTAGTAAAAAAAGACGTTGCTAATGGCAAATCGTTTATGTATATGAGAAATAGTAGGGGCCCAAGAAAACTTCCCTGGGGAACACCGTATACAACTGTTTTTTCTTTAGAAAAAATACCATTTATACATACATATTGAGTCCTATTGCATAGGTAGTTTTAAAACCAGGTGTTAGCTACATTTTTGAAACTGTAGTACTCAAGGTTTTTTAACAGAATATTTAAGTCACAACAGTCAAAAGCTTTCTTTAGATCTAAAAATATTTCCAGTGTAAATTCTGGTTGAGGTTTATTAAGATTTTTGTAAAATTTATTCATTAGGTGTAGTAATGGTTGATTATTATTATGTTTTGGTCTAAATCCATAATGATGTTGAAAGAAAATCTCAAACTTGTTAGGATATTTAAAAATTTGTGTCGCAGCTTTTTTTTCAAGAAGTTTACTTAGCACTGGGAGAATACTGATTGGTCTGTAGTTATTAAATTTATCTTTTTGTTCAGTTTTAAAGATAGGAATTATTTTTGCACATTTATAATCACTAGGGATATATCCTGTTTTAAAAGAAAGGTTAAACAAATGCGCTATAGGATAGACAATACTTTCAATTATTTCCTTCAGTAGCTTGGTAGAAATATTGTCCTTGCCTTAACTGTTTTTAGGTTTTAGTTTACTCACTGTTTCAAGAATAATTTCTGGTGTAATATTTGCAAACTCATTCCTTGGATGGCTCCTTTCGATACGTTTCAAAATTGTTATTGGAATCCTAAATATAACTAGACAATCTGGGTCCAACGTTCACAAAAAAATCATTAAAACCCTCTGCTATCTCAGCAGATCCCACATAACTTCATAACATCATCAGTGAAAATTTCAGGAACTGAATGACTTTTTTTCTTTGAAGAAATAATAGAGTTTAGTAAAGACCAAGTCTTTGTAATGTCTTTTGAGTATTCTGTAAATTTAGAATAAAAATAACTAGTCTTGGCCTTTTTTATTGTTGTGCGATAAACAGAATTGTATTTTCTAAAAGTTTCTATATTGTTTGTAGTTGGATTCAGAATTGTTTTCTTGAATAATATTTCTTTTTGTTTCCTAGATACTAGCAAAGGGACGTAAACCAAGGGTTAATAGAATTTTTATTTTTGTTTGAGTTATATTTAATAAATGGAAAGCTTTCTTAAAAAAATATTATTTAAAATGTTAGAAAATTCAGAAAAAGCTGTAGAAGGTCTTCATTTATCATAACATGAGTCCAGTCATTATTTAACAATTTTTCCTTAAACTTGGCTTTATTTTCCATTGAAGTATTTCTAATTAGAACTGGTTTGCTACCAATATTATCTTCATGTTGTGTACATTTAGACCATGAAAAAACGGGTAAATGGTCAGATAAACTTGAGTAGATGATTCCACATTCTTTTGACTCAGGATCTGAATTACTAAATATGTGATTTAGTAATGTTGCAGATGTTTGAGTAATATGTGTAGGGAGTGTAATTAGTGAAAGAAGTGAATGTGTTAACAGGGTGTTGAAAAAGTTAGATGTAGCATTGTGAGAATTGTGATTAAGCAGATTAATATTTAGGTCGCCCATAATTTTAATTTCTTCAGCTTTACTCATTAATTTGTCGGATAAAATTTTTTAAAAAATAGATTTGTGGCGGCTATGAAAGTCGTCTTTCCTAAGAAGAACCTTTTCGCGGCAAGTAGAAGAATAGAGGGAGTTTTCCAGAAGCCACGTCATGATATATATATTTTCTACTTTAGAAACTTAGATAAAAAATATAGTTAGTCGTTATCATTTCTCGTCTTATTGCTATCCGCCAAATTGGTGACCCCGGACTAGTGAATACGTTTTCTTTTCTAAGTCCCAAGTTAAACAACCCATCGTGTTGTAGTTATACACCAAGTACTCAGTGTTTTGAGTTATATTCTGTTTGTTCGCTAGTATTATTTCGGCTGAAAAGTGAACCAGCCTCCCTGTTTTCTCCACAGGCTATCACAGTAAGCGAAACCCTAGCTCGACAGTGTTTTATTTTTCAGCGTGACGATGCCCGGAGACCCAGCTCTAAGCACAGGCGCGACAAACCAGTCGGATTCTAATCCTAGTCAGCTTTATGCAGTTGCTCTGAAACTGCCTGCTTTCTGGCCCGACAGCTGCGAGTCCTGGTTCATCAACGCTGAGTCCCAGTTCCACCTCAAGAATATATCCAGCAGCATCACCAAGTTCCATCATGTGGTTGCATCTTTACCACAGAACGAGATAGACAATGTTGTGGATATAATAAGGAGCCCGCCTACTGCTGATCCTTACGGTGTTTTGCGATCTCGGCTATTACAGACACATTCTCTGACTGATTACGCACGCTGTGAATCGATCATGTCACTTCCTCTGTCTGGAGATATGCTTCCTTCAGCTCTCTTATCCAGGATGAGGGCTTTCTCGTCTTATTGCTATCCGCCAAAGATTCCATAATTTCAGTAAACTTAGGAGGTCTATATACATTACCAATAATTCTAAATTTCTTTGAAGAAACTTTGACTTTTAGAAAAATAGATTCAAAAACTCTTTTCTCAAAGACAGATATATTTTCTAACACCTCAAAATCATGTTTATTTTTTACCCAGCAGGCTACCCCCTGTATGTATAAAATGTCTTATTTTTCACTTTAGCTTTATGTCAGATAAATAGAAGGTAGTGAAAGTAGTAATAATAATTAAGTAATAATTTAAATTTTAAAAATAAAGATATGCATTGATTTATATATAAATTTTGAAATTAAATGGTAGAAATTTTAAAAAGTCAGTTGGGTATTGAAAAAAAAAATTCTAGAATAAATGTTGATAAAAAAGATTTCAACAAGTCTGTGGTAGTGAGGGTATTGGGGAATTGAAAAAAAAATTCTTGAATAAATGTTGATAAAAAAGTTTCAACAAGTCGGTGTTAGTGAGGGTAGTTTGAAATTAAAAACAAATTCTTGAATAAATGTTGATGTATAGATTTTAAAAAGTCAGAGGTAGTGAGGGTAGTGGGGAATTGGAAATAAATTCTTGAGTAAATGTTGATATATAAATTTTAAGAAGTCGGAGGTTGTGAGGGTAGTGGGGAAATGAAAAAAAATTCTTGAATAAATGTTGATTGAAAAGTTTTATCAAGCCGGTGGTAGTGAGGGTAGTTTGAAATAAAAAACAAATTCTTAAATAAATGTTGATATACAGATTTTTAAAAGTCGGAGGTAGTGAGGGTAGTGGGGAAATGAAAAAAAATTCTTGAATAAATGTTGATAAAAAAGTTTCAACAAGTCGGTGGTGTGGTAGTGAGGGTAGTTTAAAATAAAAAACAAATTCTTGAATAAATGTAGATATATAGATTTATATCAACATTTATTTTTAATTTCTTTTAATAAATACTTTATCATGTATCACATATAACACGTATGTATACGTACCAAATACATATATACTTTAATATACCCAAAACCATTACTAGAGACTTTTGGCACACACATATATATCATATAAAAATATTCAATATAAATAGATATATTCACGTAAAACAAAATTATGCATATAATGACATATTCTAGAAACTTTAATCTAAAATCAATATATATTATAGTATATGAATAAAAATCAATAAAGCAATGCACTGAGTTTCTCAAATATTCAACGAGTCGGTTTTTCTTACAATATATTTATATACAAAAGATACAAACTTTAAATCGAACGATACTAATACAAACTAAATATTATGAAT
>NW_019397762.1:39640-43414 GCF_000591075.1 Eurytemora carolleeae | reverse complement strand
TTTCAGCTAGTAAGGAAGGCTATTTTTAGCTGTTCAGATAGGGCATTTTCATCTGTTCAGATAGGCCATTTTCAGCTATTCAAATAGGGCATTTTCAGTTGTTCAAATAGAAAGGGATGGTAATGTTTTCATTATTCAGAAAAACGAGGACGCAAAATCGAAAACGAAATGAACTTTTTTAAAAACGATTGTTTTTTTAAAAAGTTTGTTTTTTAAAAATGGTCGTTTTTAAAAACGATCGTTTTTCAAAAGGATCGTTTTTATAAAATTCGTCGTTTCGTTAACGATTGTTAATGACGACCCCTGTTAACTATTGTTAACGACGGACCTTTGTTAACGATCGTTAACGACAACCTTTTGTCAACGATTGTTAGTGACAACCTTCGTAAACGATTGTGAACGACAACCTTCGTAAACGATTGTGAACGACAACAATTTGTTAACGATGGTTAACGACAACCCATTGTTAATGATCGTTAACAATGACCTCTTTGTTAAGGATGGTTAACGAAGAGAGGAAACTGACCTGAAGGGCACCTGTACATATCCTTGAGTAGTTTTAACTCTCCTACAACTGTTAAACTTCATGTAAGACGACATTCAATAAAGTTGCATGTAATTTTTTTCCAAAATCGACCGTTTTGATAAATTTTGTTGTTTTGGTAATGATCATTAATGACAACCCTTTCATAACGAACGTTAACGACGACCTTTTGTTAACGATCATTAACGACCACCCTACGTTAACGATAGTTAACAACGACCCTTTGTGAACGATCGTTAAAATAATTGTCAATAAATTTTTTTTTCAAAAAACGATCGTTTTTTCAAAAACGATCGTTTTTTTAAAAACAATCGTATAAAAAACCGTCATAAATCGTTTTAATAAAAATGATTGTTTTCAAAAACGATCGCTATTTCTTTTCTAAAATTTCAAAACGAGTGGGTCGTTTTTAAAAACGAAACAAAAAAACAATTGTTTAACGATCGTTTACAAAAACGATTAACAACCCTACAAATAGGGCATTTTCAGCCAGTAAAATAGGGCCTTTTCAGCTATTCAAATAGAGCATTTTCAGCTGTTTAAGTAGGGTGTTTTCAGCTAGTAAGGAAGGCTATTTTTAGCTGTTCAAATACGGAATTTTCAGCTAGTCAAATAGGGCATTTTCAGCAAGTCAAATAGGGTTTGATAAATGAAAAAAAAAACATAAAAAATGTATAAATGCTAAGCATTGATATTTTGACAATAACTTTTTATAATGATGTTTTCAAAATGTCTTAAATATACATACATAAAATATACCTTGAATGAGAAATATAATGAAATGATATTGCTCGTTCACTACAGCAGTCAAACCCTTAACAAATTTGTGTAAGGGTTACCAAAAGGACAAAACTTCTGAAACAACTGTTCAGAGTTTATAATGTCAATTAATTTTCGTATATTCTTGATTCCGGTTTAACGGTGAACTGTTTCTTTTTGTACCAAATCATCGAGTTAAAGCAATTAAAAATCTTAAAATTTAAAGGTTAAACTTAATTTAACCTTTAACCAATGATCAGTTTTAAACTTAGTTTTAAACTAAAGCAACCTATACATATACTTTGCTAGTCTGGTTGTTTGCAACCCTTAAATGTTAAAACAGCTGAACCGATCGGGCCCAAATTTTTTAGGGAACCTAACCTAATCCTATGAAAGGTTATGGATGGTTAGAATTGAACAAATTTAACCTAACAAAATTTTGAATTTTCAAAATCCAACAAAAACAAAACGACAATAGAGCAACAATTAAAAGTTTAAGATGGGCACGAAGCATCCTAGAAGCCTAGTCCAAAAAAAAGGTAAATTCAATATTCCGTCTCAAATGTCGCCTTCCTTTCAGAATATCAAAGAAGAATCTATTAAAATATTTTGAAATCTTAAAATCAAGATCGAAATACATTAACCCAGATAGTTTGTCACGCTTCGACCTTTTTTAAAGGGACAGACCGGCTACGCAAGGTAGTTAAACTGAGTATGCAGTGTTGTGGACACATTCTTCATTTTTCATTTGAGACCTATAAAACTTATCCATGATGTATAAATTACTAGCTTGTGTACATAGTTGACGTTAAAAAGCTTGAATTTGGTTGAGTACGTTTACAGAGTCGGTATTTTTTAATTAAAGACGACGAAAAATAAAAAAATTATACAGTAAACTAATTAGATGGTTAGGGACATAATTTTAAAAAGAAATTTGTCAATACTTCAATGCTAGAATCAATTATTTTGTTGTTATAATCATATTGAAATTATTTTTTTTTATGAATTTATTCGCAGATTTCCAAATGTTGTCTTTTCAATAATAATTCCAGAAAATCTGCAGAAAATCTTTGAGAATAATGAGAAACTAGAATAATGAGAAAATAAAAACTAATAATTGAATAAGATTACTTATTTTCGATGAAAAGATTAATTTTTATTTTCTCAACCTGTTCCTGAACAACTGATTAGTTTACTGTAGACTTTTGTTTACATTTTTCTGAAAATGTATTTTTAACGTCGACTTTGAGCTCAAACTCAGAATTTACAAATCTTTCCCAGGAAACAGAACTGGATGATAAAACTAGATGATAACTAGTTGTCCTAAACTCCACTTCAAATTGACTTTAACTCAACTTTTGAATTCCAGTCACCAACTGGATGAAATCTAGATGAAAAAACGTAACTTAAACTTGACTTTTTGAATCCCGGTTTTACCCAAAGTGAATAAATACTAAAGTGGAACAGACTAAGGAAACGACGACAGGTTAAATCATAAGGTTTTATTTGGTTTGGAAATTATTAAATGAAAAGTCAAGTCTTAACCCAGATATGGCACGACTATTGCAGAAAAAAACTCCACTTTGAAATTTTATTTCACCTCCACTTTTATCATCCAGATATTACTCAAATATCATCCCGAAATCATCCCGAAATCATCCAGAAATCATCAAAAAATCATCCAGAAATCATCCAGATATCATCCAGTTGACATCGATTTTTACAACCCCCCAACTTGGTAAAAAGTCGAGTTTTCATCCAGATAAGGCACAACTATTGCAGGTGAAAACTCCACTTTTAAACTCGATTAAACCTCCACTTCTGGAAGGCAAGAGTTGAGTTTTACTCGATTTTAACTCGAGTATTTGTTTGCTGGGTTAAAAAGTTGTATGTGTCTCAAATGAATCCTAAAGACTGTCAGCTCGTACTTTTAGACTGTCAAAAACTATATTGAAACT
This sequence comes from Eurytemora carolleeae, assembly GCF_000591075.1. Lineage (NCBI taxonomy): Eukaryota > Metazoa > Arthropoda > Copepoda > Calanoida > Temoridae > Eurytemora > Eurytemora carolleeae. Next base: position 40,153 of record NW_019397762.1, on the reverse strand, counting down.
GGTGATAAACCTGTTAGTGGTTTTTTCATCATATACGTAGACATCCAGCTCCTTTTGGTCAACGTCATCATTGACCAAATGTGAAGAGGGATAAAGGTTTCTTCATCTCTCTAAAATATTAAATAAAGGAAAAATTAAATTGGGTATAGCTTACATCAAAAAATTATGGATGGTGATCGTTACTTTTCTTACTTCAATTAGTTTTGTCTATGAGGACAAAAATTGTTAGAAACGACTCATACCGAAGAACGTAGCGTCCATACAAACTCAGAGTGGACTTGGATCGTAAAAAATCAATTTAATTCCAAACAAATCATTCAGATATTACATACTATAATGATCAATTTTTTTTTTGACGCATTCATTTATGGTTGATATTTCATAATATTTTAAAAAACAATGTTTTTGTCACTAGTGTCGTTAGAGCCTATTCCACGTAGAACTCCACAAGCACCAAAAGCAGAGACACCTAGCAGCCAAATAAACCGGAGTTTACGGAGCCCCCCCCCCCCT
>NW_019397762.1:0-39038 GCF_000591075.1 Eurytemora carolleeae | reverse complement strand
ATCTATCTATCCTGATACTATTTTTTTCTGGAAATGCAAGTACCAAATCAAAATAGTAAGAATGGTGAAAACTGGCATTTTTAGCTTAGTACTCGACAAACACATGAAGGTTTTAAGGGTACCGTTGTAAATCGGACATTACCTCCGTTGCATGAAACGGCACTTGAAATTAGGCTTTTAGGCCCTTTAAGCCTGTATTTTTAAATACTGAAAACTCCATGATATTCAAGTTTTAAATGAAAGAGAAATTTAAATTAAAAGCTTTATCAATGTCTCATGAATTTTGTAAAAAAAAAAATTTTGGGGGGGGGGTCTTTAATCCTACTCAATATATACTTAATAAATTTGTTATTTACATGTTTATCAGTATTTTAGAAATATTATTGTTGAATTTAATATCTAAGGTTTCCAGTCATAATTCCGTTACATGTAATTACGCGTAATTACACATAACACTTTCTTTCACTTATGGAGGAGCATTACGCGAAATTACGAGCTAATTATGTATATGAAGGAAAGTCTAGTTTTGCTTAATTATGGCGTAATTACGCGAAATGAGGTAATATGAAACCATTCTGTAATTAGTAAAGTACATATTAATTCACAGAAATGAATAAACATGGAAAATATGTGTAAAGATATGTGTGATACAACCATGTCCAATCTGATTAGATAATTTAAATACTTTCAAATTTAATTGAAATTCGTTTATGGTGATGGACCAAACCTGTATAGAGTAAAAAAGTAGATGTTAGCTCCACTTTTTATTGAAAATATTTTTCGGTCTAGGTTGACCATTGTTAGTCTAACAAGGAGTATGAAATAGCCAAGAGATACAACTGAAAAGGCCCGCCTTACCATATGATTATGCATGCTTTGCAGACGGGTACTCCATTTGTATGAAAGAAATATTCAGAATAAGTTATTGTATGCGCGCAGTAATTGTACATCAGACAAATATTTCTCCTTAGATATACCCCTCCTTAGACAAGCCGCCCCCCCCCCTGATTTACATAAAAGTTCGGTTTAATTAGATCGACCTCCACCACCACTTTAAACTCTATACATATTAACTAGTTTTTTATCTTCATTCGACAGAAACAATCTCAAGGAATACTAATTTTCTTAAAATATTTTTAAAAAGTGAATATTTGCAAATTATCTTTTTTCCATAACATGATCTGAGTTCGTTTCCCTTTTGTCCATTTGACAGCCCATTTAAATTCTTTTTTAAATAGTCTTTTTTGTTTGTTTATTCTTTTATGGTTTTTAACATCGATGGTTTTTATATCGTGCGAACTAGCCGGCTTACCAGACCGAAATATATTTTCAATAAAATGTGGCACTAACATCTACTTTTTTTCTCTACAGAGGTTTGGTTCATCACAATCACCGAATTTTAATTCAATTTGAAAGTATTTAAATTATTCAANACAATTTCAGCCCGCTTTTCTTCTTTGTTCTCCGATAACGGAGTATAAACGTTTATCAATTGTGAACCATTTCAAAGTTAAACAAAAACATTTCTATTTAAAGAATTAGTGACTTTCATCAACATTTAATTGTCAATCTTTTCAGAAGTTTTAATGTATAAAAAGCGTCTTCGGACTTTTCGACAGATAGTCCCACGAATAGGAAAATAGATCGTAAGAATCTTTTCATTATAAATTTGTAAACCCTGTAATAATTATTTATCATTATTCATTTCATTTTTTTTAGGAAATACAGAGTTTTCTGCATTATCGATTTTGATTTGAGGGTTATTCCTTGTCTATCTGTTCATCGTCAGAATCTTGTTCCTTAGAGACAACAAAAGTACATATTAATTCTCAGAATTAATCATAGCGGGACAGTATGTGTAAGGATATGCCTGCTACAACCAGGTCAAAAATATTTTGACGATTTTATTGACATCTTTTTCAAACAAGGAAGGTAAACTTGAGAAAGTAGGTTGAAATATCAGTGGCGTAAAATAGTTATTGGGGTTATATACCCCCCCCCCCTAGAATCCTAGGGCCCCTAGAATTTGTTTTTAAAAAAGGTTGATTTTAAAATTGAATATCTTTAAAATTTGCACGAAAATAATTCAAATGTGCAGATACTTTGAATTATTTTGGTGAAATATTCTAAGTTTGAAATATCAAAGGTTTACACCACTCGGTACAAAGATTTAGGGATTAGAATATTTGAGTTTGTGGCAAAAACTCAGTTCCAAATCTAAAGAACATCTTGGCAAACTTCTGACTGATTATCATATTTGATAACCTGTTTATCTTCTTTAAATCTAAAATAAAATAAGATTATAAATGTTGGTTAGAATGATTAATCATATATTCAATAACTTCAGGAGAAAACGTAACATTATCTCTCTTTTTTCAATGTAGNAATTACGCGAAATTACGCCGTAATTTCACGAAATGAATATTTCCCCTATTACATGTAATCCTGCGAAATTACACGAAATGAAAATTATTACACGTAACTGCACGTAATTACGCGTAAGAGAATTATCTATTACGTTGGAAACCCTAACTTAGAATGCATTCTTGAAAATAAGAACACGTTAACAATTTTAACTGTTCTTTTCAAGCAATTCCCGTTCCATTCCGCTCTGGTCATACAAATCGTTCTAATATTTTTAAAAACGCGTTCTAAGCGTTCGTTTTTTTCAGAATAATGGGATCATTCTTGATCGTTCCATTCGTTCTTAGGAAAGAACGATTGTTCCACCAGGAACGCGCCCAGCACTATTTTACACATATTTTCCCGCTATATTATCTCTGAGAATTAATATGTACTTTACTAATTAGTAATTACAAAATTGTTTTGTATTACGCTTTAATTAAGCAAAACCAGACTTTCATATTTGTAATTTGCACGTAATTTTGTGTAATGCTCCAAAGTAAGTGAAAGAAAGTTTTACACATAATTACGCAAAATTACATGTACCCTAATTATGACTGGAAACCCTAAAAAATACGGAATTAAAGTTTACAATTAAATAAAAACTTTTTTCTGTTCATTCCTCTGAGATCAGTCATAACACCTCTGATGTATTTGGATTCTCGTACTTAAGGTAAACTTCAATTACAAGGTCCCAAACCTTCTCTATAGTAAGCTAACTTTTAAATGGTTAGAGTTCATGTCCAGGAAGGTTCAAATCTTCTCCTGTTGGCTGGTTTGTATGGAGGTTTTGCTAATAAGGCGTAATTATTGCAACATTTCACACAATCACTTTTGTAGAAATTATGTGAAATTACAGTGTAATTTTGCGAAATCAAAGTTTCAGTAATTACAGGTGAATACTACAAAATTTCATGAAATAAGGTTGTAGAAATTATGTGAAATTACGCTTTAATTTCGTGAAATTGAAGTTTCGCCAATTTCTCGAAATCCTGCAAAATTACACAAATGAAAATTATTTCACTTAATTGCACATAATTTCGCATAAGTAGTACGATGGAAACCCTTTTTAAATCTACTCTCAAAAGTGGTTTCCAACCTCCTGAGGCTGCTTATGTGGAAGGGGCCGTGATTTCTAACCCTACATTTTTTCAGGCTAGTGACAGCCGTGTTGAACTACCGGTCACGTCTTTTAAAATCTTTGATTAGTATTTTCTACCTGGAAAGAAGATATCCTGCCCCTCCGCTCACTGTTCCCCCTGGTACTATTTTATTATAGTGAGCACCGAACAAGGTTGGGATATCAGGGTCATATAGAGCTAAAACATCAATTAATACAATTTTTACCATGACACCCAGAAACCCATGGTATAGGGATACAACCACACTGCTCAACTGCTTGTATTACTTAAGTACAACAGTTGTCTTCCTTTTCCACAGTTTTATGGGTCCCACACTATGAATTTCATTGAATTACTATAACCAGGAATTTTTATTCAAAAAGGTAGTGAAAAACAAAGCATATAACAACTAAGTTTAATTGCAGCTAAGTTTGATTGCAACTAAGTTTGATCGGAACTAAGTTTGATTGGAACTAAGTTTAATTGGAACTAAGTTTGATTGCAACAAAGTTTAATTACAACTAAGTTTGATTGCACCAAACCTCTATTGCAACTAAGTTTAATTACAACTAAATTTGATTGCAATTAAGTTTGGTTGCAACTAACTTTGATTACAACTAAGTTTGATTGGAACTAAATTTGATTGGAACTAAGTTTGATTGCAACAAAGTTTAATTACAACTAAGTTTGATTTCAACAAAGCTCTATTGCAACTAAGTTTAATTACAACTAAATTTGATTGCAATTAAGTTTGGTTGCAACTAACTTTGAATACAACTAAGTTTGATTGGAGCTAAATTTGATTGGAACTAAGTTTGATTGCAACAAAGTTTAATTACAACTAAGTTTGATTTCAACAAAACTCTATTGCAACTAAGTTTATTTACAACTAAGTTTGATTGCAACAAAGCTCTATTACAACTAAGTTTAATTACAACTAAGTTTGATTACAACAAAACTCTATTGCAACTAAGTTTAATTACAAATAAGTTTGATTTTAAGAAAGCTCTATTGCAACTAAGTTTATTTACACCTAAGTTTGATTGCAACAAAGCTCTATTGCAACTAAGCTTAATTACAACTAAGTTTGATTGCAACTAAGTTTGATTGCAACTCAGTTAAATCACACATAAGTTTGATTACAACTAAGTTTGATTGCAACTAAATTTGATTGCAAATAACTTTTATTGAAATTCAGCATGATTACAACTAAGTTTTATCAAAACTAAGTTTGATAACAACTAAATTTGATTGCAACTAAGCTCGATTGCAACTAAGTTTTATACCAACTAAGTTTGGTTGCAACTAACTTTGATTACAACTATGTTTGATTGTAACTAAGTTTGATTGCCGCAAAGTTTAATAACAACTAGTTTGATTGCAACAAAGCTCTACTGCAACTAAGTTTAATTACAACTAAGTATGATTGCAACTAAGTTTGATTGCAACTAAGTTTAATTATAGTTAAGTTTGAATGCAACTAAGTTTCATTACAACTAAGTTTGATTGCAACTTAGTTTGATTGCAACTAAGTTTGATAAAATAGTGATTTTTATCATAAAGTTACCAAGCATTGCATGAAGATTTTCCATTATTACATAAGTATCATCATCCGCCTTCAGAATCCAATCAATCTTAGAAATTATTAGAAATACAAAGCTTTCACAAAAAAGTGTTTTAGATATTCTAAAAAATTTGATTAAGGTAACTTATGATCCAGACACTAATATAAAGTTGCTCCAGTTTTCAGGAATTGGTAGACTTTAAAGTGGCACACCCCTTCGACCTTTGATTTTACCTTACTAGCTCAAGTATACTTTTTTGTAGACATATAATTGTATATTTGTTAACTATAATGCACTTTTTAGCTTTAGTTTTCAGAAGTAATTTGCAAAATTCGTATAAATTTTGTCGTGGGAGCTTGCAACCTTTGGATTATTGTAAGGGAGACCTAAAACTTTTAAATTTAAAAGCTATAATCTATGTTATAAATTTGTAGATATTAAATAAATCATCTTTTGAATTTATTTTTAACAAAAATATATTTGTAAAAATCCAGATTTTTTGAGGGACACTCTGCTCAATTGTAATTTTCTATTCTAAGCAGGAATGCCTGACTCGACAATGAGCTGATTAGACTTGAAGGTTAAGTCATGGCTGAACCAGCATTCAACACATATTCATAGTGTATTTTCTTTCGGGTTAAATGGAGAGAAAAGGGGGGGGAGTCTGCAGCCCCATCTTTAATGGTGCCATACCAATAATTTCTCTTCCTTTACTTTTATACATGTTTGATGAAAAAAAATTTGATTTCTCTACCTAACTTTTAAGTTTCTGTCCGTCAACATATGTTCAACTATGACTATGAGCCAGCCAATTACAATAAAGAATCTTTTAAATGGACCAATGACAGCACAGCTTGGTGGCACCGGGCACCAGGGCTCTTTTGCTCTATTGCATATTTTTTCACTAAATTTTCTTTTTTTTCGTATAATTTTTGAATTTTTCACAAAATTTCAAAATAATTTTACGCAAAATTTTGCATTATTATTTTGCAAAACTTTTGCCTTCTCTCTTTTGCGAAAAATTCGCATTTTTTCACACAAGATCAAAGTGAAATTTCACAAAAAGCTAAATTTTTAAGTTTCTGAAAGAGCAAACAAAACGCAAAAATTTTCGCGAAAAAACTTTTTTCATCCGAAAAATGCGAAATTTCATGAAACGATTTTTCCTTTCCGCTGAAAAGGGGGGGAGGTGAAGGAGTTGGAAGATTGGAAAACATCAGGAAGGGAGGGTATCCAGGAACTCCCACAGCATATAAAATGGGAAGTTGTTGGCTTTGTGGCTCAGAATGTGGCAGGCATTTTCGAAAGTAGTCAGTTCTTCATAGTCAGCTGAGTATCGGAGCCGGTAAAAAACCGGCATCTAAGTGCATGGTTAAAAACCTTTCTATTTTTCTTGTTTTTGACCAGATGTACTGCTTGTTTTTGGCCAGATGTACTGCTTGTTTGAAAGGTGTTAAGCCGACATGTTTTAATTTTGCACAGGGGCTTATGTTAAACCACAGTGGACTAGGGTCAATTTGAATTCCAACTCTTTAATATATGATAAAAAATATAAATATACCTGATCTATATGATGTTTATAAGCAAACTTAAATCCAAACTTTGTTTTAGACCATAGGTTAGCGTAGGTCTCCTAGACACAAATATAATTGGTATTTGACCTACAGTGTTCTACTGAGCATGATATTTGACTTACAGTTTTGAATTTTGTATTGTGGTTTCATGCAAATTGCAATACAGTGGCTTAAAACCATGAAAAAGGCTTGTGGATTCTTTAAATTAAGCATTTTCCATTTTAAAGCAAGAAAAAAGGACAATTTCTTCAACATTATTAGATTAAAGTTTAAAAAATGTGTAAAATAATTTAAACAAATTTTCAACGAGGGTTCCTTAAAAGATACTGTTTACAAAAATGACGCTTATTATACCTTAGCTGGATTATGAAGGACTGGTAAACCAAAATCTCCCAGGTCTGACTTGAAATTTTTTTTTTTGTAAAACAATATCTATTAGCTTCAGACTAATCACAAAATAGTTTTATGGGTCACTAAAATTGTTATTTAGAGTACAGGGGACTTAGGAAATTATGGTATAGGATGTTAGATTTCAGTTATTTAAAAGTAGTCCATTGAACACTACAACACAACACTGTTCTAAGAGGAGGAAGGCAAACCACAACAATTCCTAATCTTAGCCACATTCTTTTATTGTCCGAGCCACCTCAAAATACTTGACATTTCAAAAATATTATTTTTAGGTCTACATCCTTCAAGATGAGAATATTTTTTGAAAATCTGGCCATGTTAGGCCTTTAGGGCTTAAAACATGGTTAGACTAAAGCTTTCCAATTATTTTATAATGTTGGATTCTTTAGATCCATGAGAATGATGTCAAACTTTATTCAGGCTAAAACTTAAACCTTTTCTGCCTCCAAAATGGTTAACTTTATAATTAAAATGTATATCAAAGTATTTACTTGAACATGGTCTATAATCTTTTCATTTCAACCCATATAAAAAATCATGGATTTCTCAAATACTTACAAAACAGGCAAATTTTTGTTCTCCTACCAAGATCACTATTGCCTGTCACACTATTATATCCAACTGAAAATAATGTTTAATTTAAATTATCTAAATCATTTACTACAATCAATTCGCCACAACTCTATGAATTCAAACAGTATTTAAATCATTAAAGAAATGGGGGTGAAAATGAAGTGAAAGATTAGAATTAGTTGTTTTGATTGAATTTCACAATAATTTTCAGCAATCTATGCGAAAAAGGTTTACTGCAGACGGATGAATATGGTTTTGGGAGCATATACATTTTTTCACAAATTTAAAATATGTAAGAGAAAATTCAATATTTCATTTATTCCCTAACATGAACAGATTTTTTAAACATGTTCTTATCTTCAAGGATTGGACACTTGAAAAATTATTTTTAAAAGGACAAAGATTTTGAGGTGGCTCAGATAAAAAATGAGGAGAATGTGGCTCAGACTAGGAATTGCTGTGGTTGGCCTTCTGCCTCTCCTGTTCTAAAGACTGATCTTTAAAACTATTTTGTGTATAACAATATCCTGCAAATACTGCAGGTTTGTTAAATGTCATATTCCTATTCCTATTCCTATTCCTATTTATAAACGAATGAATTTATAAATCATAATTTTAGAACTTTGTGATCCACAGATCCATGCATAGCTTTTAAAAATTGATCATTATCCACAAGGTTTTCCATCAGAGTACTGTAAATCACTGCAATACACACCAAAAGCTGAGTTGAGGGTGTGATATATATTTATTATGCAACAAAACTTGTAAAATTAGAGTCTCCTAAACCGGTCTCATCTAGCCTTGACAATTAGTAATTAAATTACAGTTGTGATCATAAAATAATGGACGGAAGGTTTGATGGCCACAAACTCAAAGTTGCTAATAAATGAATTTATTTTTAACCTACAAAATACAGTTTTAATACAAATAAAATATTGGTATAAAATTCATTTTAATAATTAATTGGGTAAATTACTAATTGAATTTGTCACTGGTAATTAAGGAGTAATTTTAGATTGGAGGATGTGATTGGATCAGTCTAAACATTTGGATGTTACTTCTGAAAATAAATATCAAGTAGAATTGCTATGGATTGCAGAATTATTCATGGATTGTAGGATTTAAGTATTCTATATCTATCCAGGTGATGGTGTTGGAAGGGACAGGCCGCTCTATACCAGATGATTCTGGGTCAGGTTACTTTGGTATGGAACCACTCAATGTGGTTCGTGTTCCACTTCAGTGGGGAAGAAGAGGTGGTTGTCTTCACCCAGGAGGATGGAGATCTGGCTGGTGTGGTACAAGGTTTATGTCCTTGTGAATGACCCTCACCCTGGAAGAGGTCCCTCGGGATTGCATGGAGGGTGGAAGAATTTGGAAGGCTGATTTGGAGATCAGATGGCCATTGTTGTACTGGATCCCTAGAGAGAAATCTCCCATGGGTATGTTCTACCAAGGGAATGATCTGTCAGAGCCCACCTTGGATGTAGAGATGTGGGGGTCTGGTTGCTGTGCATGCAGGCACACCTTGGAGTTCCTATTGTGGAAGAATAATTTGCATCTGAAGGCTGGGTTTTGAGTATGGGAACAGCCAGGGCAAACATGGTTGTTGGAAATGAATTTGAGGATTTCAAGAGAACTAAATTTGGCAACCCTGCACTGGAGGTTGAGGGTATAGTGATCAGATTGGAATTCCTTGACAGTGCATAGGGTGCAGGGACGTCTGGGACACTCAGGCAAACAACCAGAGGAATGAAGTGTAGGTTTGGTCTTAGCACTGAGAGGTCATAAAGAACTGGTTTGACCCCTATACTTGCAAGGGGGTTATCGAGTTTGCAAAGGTTGTTTACAAACTGTGTAAGGAATAAGAATGTTGCCAGTGGTCAGACATTTGCTGTGCATTGATCACGAAACTCTTTAATTGGTCATTCAAAGACAACCTCACTTCCATAGGTAGACTTCTTATGATATTCATGACCAGTTGTTGAGGTAGGGTGATGCTGTGGAGGTGATCCACGTTGTGAAACTGCTGGATGATCTTTATGTTGGAAAGTAGAGTTCAGCAATTTCTTGATAGAATTCATAAAGGGAAGGAGTCCAAATTTTGGTTGAGGTCTCTGCCAATGCTCTTAAATTTTTCAATTAACCTGGATTTGAAGTTGATCTAGTTTGTTGTTGTTGAGGGGTCCCCTCTTGTTAAATAGGATGGCTTGGAGTGTGAAGACAGGACCATCTATGCTCTTCTAGTCAAGGAGAATCCAGACAGGATGGAGGAAAGCCAGGGAGAGAAATTTTGGATATCATGGTATTTTCACATTAACAAATTTGAGGAGCTAGAAAAACGACATTATTCTCCATACTATTGATTGTAAACAAGTAATGTTCCTCTTCAAATTGAGGGTTACATGAAATTAAGGCTCCAACCTCTTTAAATCATGTTTTTTTTTGACTGAGACTAAACTCATGACCAAACAGTAATTATAATTTTGAAGAGAATAGGAATATGGGGAATTCCCCAGATTTCCAGGCATTTGGGGAATTTCCCAGATTTCAGATATTTGGGGAATTTCCAAAATTTCCAAAATTTTTATAGAAATTGGAGGGCGGTATATTTTTAAGATTTTGTAAATTTCTCAAATGACTAGATTAGAATTTATGGAATCTGAGGATTTTCCCAATTACCCACGCCTTTGATAAATTTCCCAAATACCCAGGCATTTGGGAAATTCCCAGATTCCTTAGGCATTTGGGGACTTCCTCAAATTCCCAGGCATTTTGGAAATTTCCAGTTTTGAAATCTCCAGTTTTGACAATTCTTTAAATTGATGTCACTCCCTCAGGAAACTGGACTTGATATCATTTCTAAATTTTGCTTATCAGGCAACAACTTAGAGACATCACATTATTTACTTACATACCTTTGTGCTTAAAAAGTACAAAAAAGTGCATCGACTTCCCCATGTATCATATACTCTAAATCAAAAACAGTGAATAAGTGTGATATTTGTTGATATTTCTTTTAAACACAAAATGTCAAATATCTGAGTACAGTGAGACCCATAAAACTGTGGAATAGGAAGACAACATTTAAGCAATGTTATGTGTTTATAATTGATGCCAGCTTTAAAAGCATATAGTTTTACAAGCAGCATGCAAATCAACCTTTTGAATGAAATGGGTTTATCTTAACAATGGGCTGTACTTTATGTTCATATGATCATTATTCAAATTAAATCATACTTGATTCTAACAGCTGTTTTCTATTCCATACTTTTATCGGGTTTGCTGTTTTGATACAGGGCTTAAAAATAATCATTTTAACAAAAATTCTTGTTGAAAAAAAGTAACCAATATTTTAATGCTTTCTGGAATAATTTATCACAGGTAACATTGTTGCACATAACAGTTAACATTGTTGCACATAACAGTTAACATTTTATCAATTAACAGTTAACATTGTATCAGTTTACAGTTAAGATTGCATCAGTTAAAAATTAGCATTTTATCAGATAACTTACGCTTGTGCTTTTGTGCTTAATGTAGCTGGCCTGGTTAGAATGAGACAAAGCAATCTGTTAAAATAAAGACATTTTATAACAAGTCTTTCTTCTTTAAACAACAATAAATATGTTTTTGTCTGCTTTGGTTAATTTCTGACAGTTTTTTAAAAACTAAATTTTCTAAATGCAAAGTTTTACAATTTTGACATTTAACATGGGGCCATGTAGGGTTTTCAGTAAAAGCAAATTTTCATGGAAAAATGCACAAGAGTGTCAGGATCCTTTTGCAAGAGTAACAGCAATACTAGAGAAACCCAAGCACACAGATGTAATTCAGATAAGTAAGGATTACCTTGATGCAAAGGTGATGCAGATGAGGACAACTATGAGAAAATGGTTAGATTTGAAACTGCTCTTAAGAAAAGAATCCTGTATTTTATAAAGAAAGCTCTGAAATATTCCGGAAAATCCAAAAGAAGTGTTTACCTGGTGTGAGAAATTGGAAGATCATATGTCCAATCAGTGGCAAACAATCCCAAACGTTATTGTTGTGTATAAAGGGAGAGACTAGACAAGAGTACCGTTGCAGCCTACAGGAGAGAAACTAGCATTCAATACATTTGGAACAGGAGAGTTCTTTTCTGAATTATTGAAGAAATTCTCCCAGGAAAGAGATAAAGAAGGTAGGAATACAACAACAAAAGACAGACAAGAATTGAAAATCCACAAAACAAGTTATGACTATGGATACAAGCATATGCTCCAGCCAAGTAAACACTGTCAGAGTCCAAAACTTTAATGATTTTGGGGTTGTACCATGTCCAATTGTGGAGAGCATGTCTACAGTTTAAGCCTAAGGTACTGCAAAATGAGAACAAGATTAAGGAAGTGCTAGATTATCAGCTGTATAACCTAAGAATAATAAATACCTAGATCTTCAGCAGCTTCTCATGACATAGCTGGGTTGACAAGCTCATTTAATTTAGAATCAGAGAATAGAAACATGAAAACGAATTAAATGTGGAGAACAGGGCAAGTTCCTATGGAGGTAAATGCAATGTCTGGCTTAGTAATCTGATGAATCATATAGAGAGGAAAGTTATGGAGATTTCTATTTAATGCAGCCTGAAAAAGTTGTTTCTTCTCCAAAGGTACATGTCATATGAAGCGAGACTTAATGAAGTTTGCAGAAGGGGGTAAAAACTGCCACCTATTAGTGATGAGTGAACAGAGAACGTTAAGCCTCAGAGCAAGTTAGAAGAGAAAGTGATTAGTTGGGAGGAAAAGTATAATAATAACAAACTTGAAAAGTATGGAAAAGTAAAAGGAAAAACTTTATATGTGAAATAATCAAGCATGAGACTGATGGTTTAGCATTGGTTGATACTGGGAATTTAGTGACTAGTACTTTAGTTTCTATAGAATTCTGGGAAGCAGTAGATGTAAAAATGTCAGGAATAAGCAACTTATGGGTAGGTACAGCAGAAACAGTATGATAAGGACTTAAAAATGTTTGGGATAGGAGAAAAGTTCAAATTCTAACACTACAGACTAGATCAAGTATACAAAGTTGAACCTATAGTGATAGAAGGTTTTAATCATGCAATTAATTTTGGATTAGAATTCTTAAAACAAAACAAAGTGAATTCTGCAAGTGTGAAACAAGAAGTAAAATTAATAACTAGAAAAGGAAGTAAAGAAAAATTCAGGATACGTAGTGCCAAAGGTGTATTGATTTCTTTAGAATGACCGGTTTCAAACTATCTCTCTATATAAACTGTGTTTTCTTTAATTCTTTATTCAGATGGTGTTACTTGGTAGAAGAGAGTTTGGATGTTTAACTGAAATAGATTGAAGTATTATAGCAACAATATAACATTGATAAGAACAATTTTTATAATGATTTCATATAATTACTTACACGAATGTCATCTATTAAGAAAGAAATCAAAGTAAGTTTACATCAGCGTCCATGGTTGGTTTAGGCCTTACTGAAGCTTTACTCAGGATCCAGGCATACATATGAGCGTGCGTGTAGCAATTTGAAATGTACATATTCTATATAATAAAATGGGAGTAGATCAAATGCCTAATTTCTAAACAAAAGGAACCCTATTTCCCATGTGAAAGAAGACAGACTGGAAAGAAGTGCATGCAAGTAATCCCTTCTAGTTGGAAAGCAGACCCCAGAGAAAGTGTTCATTCCTGCAGGAACTGCAAAACTAGTAAAAGTCAGAAAAGAAGGAGAATGGAGGGGAGAGGTTTTTGTAGAATCCATTCTACCGGAAGAACAAAACACAGAAAGAAAATTAGTGCTTCCAGAAACTATCTATAATTTGAGTCAATGAACCAGTTATCTTAGTGAAAAACCACACCAAAGTAAAAGTAGAAATATGTCCACATCAGAGATTAGGGACAATTTACAGGTTGGAGAATGATAAAAGGTCCTGGCTTAAAGAAGAGTTAAGAGGAAGTCATGAACCATAAATAGAAGAAGGAAGATGATGAGAAACATTATCAAGAAATTTTAATTCAATACAAAGATTTATTTCTCAAAAGCTTCAAGATAGATGAGAACAGGATATTAAACAAAAAGCAAAGATGAAAAATTGAAAGAGGAAGTGAATAAAAATGTTAATAATTTTTTGGGGAAACACGGAGCATCCAAGAAAGGTAGTACAAGCTCATACTAAAGCAGGAATCAAGATACAGCCAAAGACCAAGATTTTTCAGTTGGAAGTGGAGTACTTAGGACATAAAGTGAGTAAAGATGGAGTGCAAATGTTGGATGATTATATCAAGGACGTACAAAAATAGCCACAACCAACTTGTTGTAAAGAGATTACTTGGATTCAAAGGATATTAAAGGATTTCATTATGAGTTACTCAGCAGGAAAGATCCAGGCATATCCGGACTTTGACTCCAGCAGGCCTTTTATACTCACCACAGAGTAGTCTGCTTTGAATATTGCTGGTATACTGTCACAAAAACAAGCTGGAGTAGAGTGTTTTATTGGTTGCTCGGGTAGCAAGTGAAACAAATATGAGAAACATTATCCATCTTTAAAAGGAGAACAATTGATTAAAAGAAGCGTTCCAGATCTGCCATGAAGATGACGATGTGATATCTGCCTGACCAAAGAAGTATCAAAGCCATGATGGGACCTCATATGCCAAGTACAGTATAAAAATAAAAGGAGAAAAAGTCTTTATCTGGTTTCATTATACCAACCAGTAAGAAAGAATAGATATTTGTTGACAGTGCAAGATGGATTCACAAGATTTGCCAGTGCTAATCCAATTTGTAACAAGGAAGCTAGTGTAGTGGCAAGAGTTCTTATTCGAGAACATTTCAGCGTATTCAGTTTACTAAACCAGATAGACTTCAACACCGGTGGAGAGTTAGTCAACCAGTGTGGAAAGACTTATTTAAAGTTGAAGATATTGCATACTAAGACAACACCATACAATTCATGTCTTAGAACTATAGTGGGTATTCTGAGAGCAATGGGAAGAGTGATGCAGGATGAATGGAATCTGGGTGTGAAGGCCTACAACACCACCTTGCAGACCCCATTCTTTACCATGTTTTGATGGGAAGCTACACTTCCTGTTAATTGGATATGTTCTGTAAATAAAGCTGACAAATGCTCAAATCTTCAAATAGATTGTGTCCCAGTTCAAGGTTGGGAAATGGGTCTGGGTTTTTTATCTGAAGATTGTACCTGGAAGTTGTGACAGGTTAAGATCATATTGGGCTGGACTGTACCAGATTATAAGAAAAATATCTCCAGCATTAGAAGAAGTAATGACAGTGTACAGACTGGTCCGCATAGATTTATTCAAAGAATTCAGAGGAGATAATGGAGTTCATGGATTTATCACATCCATTCTGCACTATTGCAAACAGATGAGTTGAGAAAAGTTCCAAATCTCATGCTAACCCCAGCAGTTAATCCCATTCCAGAAAACCAAGCAGAACTTGATAATGGAATTATTGAGAACTATACAACTAGAGTAGTAAAAGCACCCCCTTTCCCCCTATCAGTCTGGAAGATGATGAAGTAGATATGGAAAGATCGAATAAGTTCATGGAAAACCCAAGACGTAGATGGAGTTGAGTAGTCAATCAGTAACAAATGTTCAGATATCATTCTAGAACCAGACATCAACATGGATAGATCAGATATTACCAGAACACAGAAACAACAGAGAAATCAGCAACAAGGAGAGTCCAAGTGGAGACATAGGAAAGGGATGAAAGCATTCAAATAGAGGTTCCATTTGTATCCTATAATGTCAATAATGAAATGTGCCCATTGGTAAATTTGTAAATCATTATTGTCATTAACCCATTCAATATGCGTAGATATTTTTAACTCTGTCATAATCATAAGGTAATTAATTCATTTACTACATTATACATTATATATACAACATTGCATAAATTGTAATTATGCTGTAAAAGACCCAATTCATATCTAACCTGAAGAAATATACCAGTTGATATGGAAACTCAGTACTGTTTACTGCCAGAGAGTAATTGTTCCTTGTTTTGGTAAACAAGTCTAGGATCGTGCTGTTTGATTTTCCATTGATAATTGCGAGCATCTGATTGATAATAATAGCTAAGGAGATCGCGCCCATTGCTAGTGGCGTTGATAGATCATCAGATTGTATCTGTGTGGTTCCCTGTTTTGATAAACATGGTTGAGGATTGCTTAACTGCGTTATTTATGTATATTGTAATGATATTACACTATTAAAGACCCAATTCATATCTAACCATGAAGTTTTTGGGATTGTAGCTGTGTGTTGACATTGATGGTCAAGAGAATCTTAGTTGTACCTGGATAAATACGGTTAAAGAAAGTGAAGAGAATTGTACTTGGATAGACACGTTTTGAAAAACTGTTATGGTGTAAGATTTACTACTCTTGTCTTTATTTCCTGATTGGAGATCTGTTTGGTTTAAACTGCTTAAACTCATTGCTGAGATGATATTTGTATGATGTCTGGTTCATTTCTTCTCCTAAATATAAAATCATGTTAATATTTATTTTTATTGTCTACATGTCTGTTTCTAGCTTAAGTTTACAAGGAGTAATTGACAAAATACTGCTTGATTTTTGTGTGAGAATGCACATCTCGATTAACAGTGAAATGTCAAGATTTTGCGTAAAATAACGCTAATCTTAAAAGCTTGAATTTGCTATCCACTGTGACAACTTTTAAATTTGAGGGAATTGTGTTTGGTCCTGGCAGTAATTAACGTCAATGAGCATTAACCATAGATTAATCAAAATAATAGATAGGAAACTAGATGTCGTCTTCTCAAGATTTTGGGGTTTTCGTTTACAATAACAGTATGGCAGAAACCAAAAGAAGTTATGCGCAGTCGGCCTTAGAACAGGCTCTCTCTCTGTCTTGTAATTCTATGCAGCATGTGCGTACACTCTAAGAAATTTCAAATTTTCATTTAACAAAATTTGTCGAGGCACTGGAATCAAATACACCTTAGCAGAATCATTCCTCAAATTTTGTTGAATGTATTTTCAGTCGCCTTAATTCAAAATTTGTGACATGATCTATCAACAAGTGTTTGTCCGCTTGCTGTGCCGCCCGAGCCGCGCCTTAATATAATTATCATCTCACAAAGTTTGTTTGATGTCGATTCAACCAGCGACACTGCGGTGTTTAAAAATTAGCATGTGTCAAAATTTGTCAAATGTCCCTTCAACTTACTGCGCAACTATGTAATCATTTGTTATATGATTAATTAGCTTTGAATCTTGACCCGTCAAAAGAGGTTGTTACAGGTGGCGCCACCTATTCTCTCAAAATTTGTTTTAACTAGATTCAAAGTTTGTTGATATACTTAAAAATCCGGCTGTTATGCAAAATTTCAATTTTTTAATACAATTTATTTGTTTTTAAAACCTATAAATTGGCAAAAATGCAATTGATAAAAACAAAAATTTAAACATCATAGGTTTAAAGTTTATATCACATTTTTTTTATAATACAAATACATGAAATAACAAAGTATGAATAGGCAGAAATAAAAGATCTTAATACAAAGCTTTAAAGTAACATGCAGCATAAATTTACACTTTATTACAATTCAAGCCTTAAAGGACAGGGCATCAATTGATCACCAATTTAGACAACGTATTTGATTCTTGTAGAAGTAGATTTTGCAGTCTGAATTATGGAAGATTTGGTTTTGCATTGATACTCTCTTTCAAGCAAAGCATTGAAAATTCAAGCATTAGTTTGAGAGAGTGTACAAAGGCTTAAACAAGTTTTAATTTTGTTTTTCCAGTTTCTTGGAGGTTTCCCTTTAAATCTTTTTGATATCTCCAAATTTCCAGATCGAATTGACATATGGTGCTGTCAGCTAACGGACTAAACTGTTACTAATTAGAAATTCAGCTGATTCTCCCCCTCCTAGCCAGACGTGCGAGCCGTGCCAGCCCGGCAAATGGTTCAACGTTTGCTTGATCTTACACGACAAGATTTGTTTAATCTTACACAAAACTAAAATATCGGCTAATTACAATGAAAGAAAACTGTCACATGACAAAAGAAAGATGTTATGTAACAAAGTTTAACACATGCTGAGAGAACAATGTGTAAGCTTTTAACAAGTTTTGTTAGATTGTAAATTTGGAAAATATTCAACAAAATTTGAGTAATGAAAGAAGAAATTTGAAATATGAAAGAAGAACTTTGATGCCTGATGCTAAAGACCAAAATTGCATTTTTTAGAGTGTAGCACTTTTAGGGGTCTGTCTCAGGATTACTGGTTTTGAATTAGAGTACAAAAATGACTGAAAACAATATTTCATTATACATAGCTTAATCTACATTGCAACTTTAATGTTTTGATTGGTGCATTTTATATAGATTAATGTCTACATTTTTTCCAGACACACATGCTAAATTTATATAAATGCATTGTAGAATAGAAACATAAATTTTAACAAACAAAATGAGAAAAAATCAATTTATATTTATTACCAACATTCTCGTCTTCTAAGTCCATAGTAGAATTTTGAAAAAGTGTTTTCATTGTCTGTGTAACATTTTCTGTTTTCTTCCAATGTAATAATCCTCCACTGCAAAAAAGAAATAATAGCAAAGTTTTTGTAAAGAAGATCTTCACGGATTAAAAAAAATTGTAAATAAAAATTTTCTTATTATTTTGGACTCTTACATTTACCTTTGATAATTGAACAATATCTTGGTCCCAAAATCATTTGGCATTCCTGAAAACCTTTATTAACTGGTAAAGTATAGATTTAGTCTAGATTTTATTTTTAATAAATATATTCACCAAAAAAAAGTGGTACATACACATAGACTGCAAGCTAGAAGAAAACATTTTATGTATTGATCCATCTGCAATATGAGCTATTGATATAATAAAAACATGGACATTTTAACTAAATTAGCATTAAAAGTCTAGAAGGACCATAGGAAGAATCTTTTTTTAAATGCATAAGGATGTATAGATGCGTAGTTTTATATACTTAATTGTAGACCATAAATTCAATTTGAGACCTTTTCCAAAAAATGTTGTCTTTACCAGCCGAGTCCAAACCAAACACTTTCGCCGACTCTACCTCTATAGTCTATATATTCTGACAAAGGAATAAAAAAATGATACGTTTTAGCATGTGAAAGATCAAATCCACAAATAGTAAATTCCAATTAAGCAATTGGGTATATATTTTCAAAAGTATTATAAATGTATTAAACTACACCACCAAGCCCTCAAACCCTTAACCACTACTTTTCCTTCCAACAGGAAATAATAGTAAAATATTTAATCAAACATTTAGCTACATCGGAATATCATCATTCATGTTTATTATAAAAAGCTATTAAGCTTTTGTATCTATCATTTTAACTATATTAAAATATTGTTATTCATGTTTAAAACACCTGTAATTTATTACATGTTTGAAATAAATCTATTCAATGATTATTGGAGACTACAACACTTGTCTATTATTTTACAATAATATATGCAATTGATTATGGCATAAGATATAAATGTAAGTAAATAGCATATACTTGTAGATTGTGCAGAATTCATATATAGCATAGGTTTATGCATAGCATAGGTTTATGCATAGCATAGACTTTCTAAAGAAAATTTATATAAGTTTATATATGGTTTCATAAAATGAATGCAAAACATAGACTCATATTAAAAAATATATACAAGTTTTTATACAGCTCTAAGAATGCATGCAGAGCACAGACTCAAATTAGAAAAAATATACAAGTTTTTATACAGCTCTAAGAATGCATGCAGACTGCAGAGCATAGACTCATATTAGAAAATATTTACAAGTTTTTGAACAGCTTCATAGAATGAATGCAAAACATAGACTCATATTAGAAAATATATACAAGTTTTTATACAGCTCTAAGAATGCATGCAGAGCATAGACTCATATTAGAAAATATATACAAGTTTATAAATGGCTACATGTATTAAATGCCGTACTCTTAAAAGTTTGTATCAGTCCAGGTACAATGCTAATACCAGTGGGTGGGATCTCTTTAGTTATTGGTGTCAATATGAACAGTAGCAATCAATTAATCAATAATTAAAAGGATTTTTTGCTAAAAATGTTTTTTTTAATTTATAGGGTAGAGTACAGAGCGGAAAAAAGTCTGGTCTGTAAAAAAATCTAAAATAGCTCATTACTTTTTGTGACTAAAGCTACAGACCTAAAAACTTTATTTTTGAAAAGCCCTTGAAAAATGTATGTAGAAACATGTGTCACACTTTGATATTTGTTTAAAACAAAAAAAACATTTTTTTAAATTTTTTAATCTTTCTTGGGCATTTTTTTCAACCCTGCTCAGCATCCAAACTTTTAAAGTTATCGGTCTAATTTTTTTCTATGAGCTGGTCTTGAAAAATTGGGCTATGAAAATGCATTTCAACCCTACACTTATTCTCTAAGGCCTTTTTAGAGGGGGGAGGGCGCATACATAGATTCAGACCCCCCAGCCTTTATAGGGTTATCACTCAGGACACTAATTACCCCATCAGAGACATGGTAATCTACACACAGGACACTAATAACTCCATCAGAGGGATGGTGCTTAACACTCAGGACAATAATTACTCCATGGGAGGGGTGGTAAATATCACTCAGGACAGTAATTACTCAATAGGAAGGATGGTAATTAATTCGCAGGACACTAATAAATCCTTTGGAGGTTTTGTATTTAACACTCAAGACATTAATTACTCCATCGGTGGTAATGGTAATGGTAATGGTAATCAACACATAGGACAAAAATTACTCCATCGGAAGGATGGTGATTAACACTCAGGACACTAATTACTCTAACCGAGGGATGGACACTAACACTCAGAACACTAATTACTGTATTGATTTTGATTTTAATATTTTAACCATGTAAAAATTTTATATATATAAGGTTTAATAAAATGTTAGCTGGACCACATGATGGCTTTACACACTATGGTGGTAAACAGAAAACTGAATAATAGAAAAATGACTCTAAAGCAATGGTGATGTGCATGTGATGTTGTTACAAAGAAAATAGCTTTGCTAGAAATTTTTAAAATCACTTATTAAGTGTAGTGGGTCTACAATGCACTAATTCTGAGCCTCATGTTCATTAGACTATTAATTGTCCTAACTTCATATTCCAGAGATTTCTGGTTTGTTCTGTAAAAAAAGAACAAAATCATCTGTTTTCATTGTTTTTTTGTTGTTGTAAAATGTATCAGGATTCAATGATAAACCCTTGGGCTACGCCCTTAAATCTCTTGGGGGTTTAAATTTCCATTGATTCAAATTTGTCTGAGAGTAAATGCCATTCTTTTTTAAAGAGGGGATTCATTGATAAACACGAGGGCTTGCGGATTTTGCAGATTTTTTTTTTGCCTTTGTAGATTTTCAAAGTGTCTTTCAATGAAGATATCCCGACGGGATATAATGAAAATTGTTGCATACCAAAAAACCAGCTTTTTATAAAGGAATGATAATTTTATCAATTCTCTAAACAATCCATTTTGTTTGTCCATTGTAGAGTTGAGATAGGATAGTGTGACACACTTTTCAAGTCTAGCTCAATAAAAAATGTTTAAATTGTTAAATTACTTTTTCGCTTATTTCATCCATATTTTTTTGAAAAAAAATGTTTTACTTGATTATTTTCTTTAAAATACTGTAGTGTGTGTCCTATATCAAAGCTTTAACTTAACTGGTATGATATTGGCAGTAGATGAATAATTGCAGATATAAAGCTGTTCTTCAAGATATTCTTGATAGATAAAGATTATTTTCACCTGTATTGTTTTAAATATCTACTTTTGAAAAAGTTAACTGAAGTGGAAAAAGGTTTTTTTTATAATCTTTATTTAAATATTGCTTTCACATGCAATTTTTAAGAAACGACAACATTCTTTCATAAAAAGGGCATTAATAAAAGTAAATTTGTTGAGCTAAAGACCTAAATGAAAGATCAAAATGGGCAATTTCCCAAGGGGTAAATCCCTGGCATCTAAGAATATCAAGAGGATTTGAGGTCAGAGCCTAAGTTATCCTCCCGGGGTGTCTCTTTGGTTCATCAAATTTGATTTCGCCACTCTCTCTACTAAGGTTGTCAACATTAATCAAGCATTGATTTATTTCCAACCTGAAATTAATTACATCCACAAAAATGAAATATTTTATAAATCTTTGACATATATGGTTATGAATAATAATGGGTTTTTAAATATCTTACTATTGGGTGCAAGTAGATTAAATGGGGCTTCTAGTGATCTGGAATAAAACATTTAAACTTCTAAAAATAAAATGACTGTTTGATTGCAAAATCTTGTTCACTGAAAATCACAAATTTTTACATTAGAGGCTCAATATGAGACCAGTGTAATGTTCCTTTGTCATTTGTAAATTTACAACCTAATTGTAAATTGTCATATGTACATAAATTGTAATTTGTGTATAATTCATTGGAAATGTAGTTGTTTATGGATAAAAATATACAAATAAGTGAAGGATTTGTAAATTCTAAATTGTGAATTGTAAATTGTAAATGCCTAAGTGTATAATGACATTATTTGTGCATAATGACATTATTTTAATATTGAATAAACTAATTTGTAAATTGTAAATTGTAAATTGAAAATTGTAAATGCCTAAGTGTATAATTTGCTATTTAAGATTTATTGCATACTCACTTACAAATACGATCACTCTATATACAAGTGTACAGTGTTAGATCCGTAAACATATCGTGATGTATACAACCGACCATCTCTATTAATTAATTAATAGGGAAGTCGGTTGTGTACATCTGAGCTAAGCTTCACCCTTTCGTTTTATTACTCTATATATATGTGTATACATACATTGTATATGTGTATACATTGTATATAGCTTATATCGTATTTATTGTAGGGCAGTGTAAGGTCGGATGATAAACCAGAGAAAGTGTTTACGGTTTTCTTCCCGATTAAAACCCTGGAATCTTTTTCATGTCGGGATCATATAAGAAATTATATTAAAGATTCAGTCCTGTTCCTCGGTTCCCCGGACACTAAGAATCAATGGACCACCTTTATAGAAGAGTGCATGCTAGCCCTCGGTAAGAATGTTAAATATTTATTTATCAAATTTTATAATTTTAAGTCGATAATAAGCTTCGTTTTTGGCACAGAAATTCAACCCCTGACTAACTATCTAACTATCTATGCTAGACCTTTCATATATTTTTCTGCAAATGAACACAGTGCACACATAAATTTGAAGCGTGAGCAGTGCACGAGTGGGTGTTTATTGATTTGTTGGATGTGTGAAAATGTTTGGTTTGGCACCTGAGAAAATCTCAGGTGCCAATCATAGGCTGTACATGTGAGTTTTTACAGTGTCATTGCCCATTCATGTAGATAATTTTAGTACAATAGTACAATGCTAATTTCTCTTTATAGTACAGGATGTCCCACAAAACATGACGCTAGCAGGACAACTTGAAAGTTGTCTTTGAACTTTTAATCTATGGATGACATTCACTTGTCTACCTACTTTCACAGGTGTGATTCTCGAAACATAAACCTCAATAGTGGTCCACCTTTTTGGTGCTGTCAATATTACCTGAGATATTGAAAATTTCGTTCAGATTTCAATTTTATTGAATAAAACCAAAATTGTCAAAATCTGAACGAAATTCTTAAATTCTCCAGTACTATATCTATTTCTAACCTGACGCAAAGTTGGGGCTGGAAGAAAGCCAGGAATTCCAATGGAAGGTTCAACTGGGATTCCTGAGCTGGGTGAGCAGGTCAACCTGCATAGGACAAAAGGCAGTTGATGATGATCTACAGTATGAGGAGGATATTAATTGTGATCTGCTAGAGAATCTTGTTACTCATATTCCTGCAATCTAGATAATATTTGTTTGCTATCTTATTCATAAAATAAAGTATTTGTCTTGTAAATTGTGTTATAAATTGACCTGTGTGAGCTTGCAATTAATTTAGTTACTCACGGCATAGAGAAAAGGGCGCTAAATATTTTTTTGTTTAAGTAATTGACAGTTATCTTCTGTGTTGTGAAGTTATAATTCATTTATTTAAAGTACATCAATTATTAAAGTGAATATTAGCTATGAAATTCTCATCTGGTTTCAAGTATTTTCAATCTGTTAGGGACATGAGAAAGTGCAAGGGGTTTTTGTAGAATGTTAGGGACAGACATATATGTTATTATTTTTTAATGCAGTTTTTATAAAATAATATTTTTAGTATTGAGAACGATATATCAGAAGCTGGAGGAATTTCGTAAGAAGACAACAGATACAGTAGAAATTAAAGTTGAAAAATTCAATACAGCCGTTGATGGCCTCCCAAACATCGAAGGATCCTTTAAGCAGACTCTGTTTTAACCAAAGAGTCCTAAATAGAACAAGCCAGAATTGTAGATAAAGAATCAATACAGATGCAGCTGAAGAAACAGAAGCAATTCATAGAGCCTTCCTATGCGATAATGCCCTGGCAGTAGATTGAGGACAATCAGTTGAAGGTGGTAAGCCAGACAATTGAAACTTCAAAACAAGTGAATTTCTGAGCAAAATCCTTGAAGCACTTGCTGTTGTTCTTCTCTGATGTTTATGATCGCCACTTTTATTATGTCCATGATGGGACATGTGGTGATTGTTTTTAGTTTCTGTTTACAGAAGCTGAAGCGACAACTGCTCTCCTTAGACGTGGGGAACCTAGCGAACAATCCCAAGTAACAATTTTGCAGAAAATCATTGGAAATTCCCAGGAATCTTTCACAGGAAAATCCAGTGAAAATGTTGACAGCTATTTCAAGAAATTTCTCATAACCCTTTCCGAGGAACAAGGTCCTATCCAAGGAATTTCTTGTAACCAATTCCAGGGAATTTCTTGTTACCAATTCTGTTGAAAAACCGGAGAAAATGTTGACAAAATTTGTGAAACTTCTTGAGAATTTACAGCACAAAGTTCTTCAGAACCAATTCCTGGTTAATTTTCTGGCCCAAGAGTAGTGAATAACTTAACAACTATATTGCCCCTCAAACTTTTTAGACATATAACCATCTTCAGAATGTTAGTCGTTTTTAATTTTACTAAAGTTGTCATGTATTTTGTTTATTCAGACAATGAATTGTCAAGAAAAAAAAAATAAATTAAAAAAAATATATATTTTTTTACAAAGATGGTTTGAAAGTAAATTATCATTTTTTATCATTAAGGATGCGAAAAAAAAAATTTAGTTAGGGCAATGCATAACAAAAGAGAACCTCATAGACACCTATTGGAGAAAAACAGAACTTGAAAATTCTGTGATGAAGTCCTGAGTATTTCTCAGGATTTTCCAGAGAAATATTCCTGAGACATTCTTAGGAATTTCTTGATAAAAATTCCAGAGAAATTCCCAGGAATTTCTAGAAACTTATTCTCTTATTTAATTCCCCTAAAAATCCGTAAACTTGGTGACCAAGTCCAAAGAATTTCTCAGGAATTTACGGAGAAGCATTCAGGAGAATTTCTCAGTAATGTCTTGGGGTGAAATTCCAGGAAAATTCCCAGGAATTCCCAGGAATTTTTTGAAACTAATTCTTTTATTAAATTCCCCTTAAAATCTGTAAACATGGTGACCAAGTCCTAAGAGTTTCTCAGGAATTTCCAGAGAAGTAATCAGGAGAAATTCTCAGGATTTCTTGGGGTGAAATTCCAGAGAAATTTCCAGGAATTTCTCCAAACTAACTCTCTTAATAAATTCCCCTAAAAATCTGTAAACATGGTGACCAAGTCCTAAGAATTTCTCAGGAATTTCTCAAAACTGAGTCTCAAAACTGTGATCCCACAAAACTCTCTGATCTTGGGGACTAATTCTGGGGATTTTTTTGAGAATTTCCAAGAAATCAGTTACAGGAAATGATTCTCAAGAAATTCTTCAAAGAAAGTCATGGCGGTTGAAGAATATGGGAAAATTTCTCACTTTTGTTACTTGGGATCCCAGCTAGCCAAATTGCGCAATTTAAGCGTCACTTTTCGCGTTTTTACGTAAATTTTGCGTAGAGGTTTTGGTTCTTTTTACGTCATGAAAGATGTAAAATCGCACACTTAGCTACGCAAATTTATTGGTTTTAGTAGTAGACATAAAATTTACATAGTAATATTATACAAATGTACGCCAAAAATGTGCATTTTTAATTTCTCAATTACCAAAAATTATGCAATATTTGATGCATGCTGATAGGCCATCCATCCCTGAGTAGGTATGGTACTCTGTCTGAACTGTTTCCATTCAACCGAGAATACAGTTCAACATAGAGATTATGCGTCAAGCTTTATACTTACATGAGAGTTATAAAAGTTATATAAAACTTTTTGATAAAAAATTCAGTGCATTTTCCTAATAAAAATGTTTTATTAAATAAAATTTTAAATAATTTAAAACCCAAATC
Organism: Eurytemora carolleeae; assembly: GCF_000591075.1. Lineage (NCBI taxonomy): Eukaryota > Metazoa > Arthropoda > Copepoda > Calanoida > Temoridae > Eurytemora > Eurytemora carolleeae. The sequence goes on along the minus strand of NW_019397762.1, from coordinate 12,891 downwards.
TTGACTTCTAAATGATATACTTTTAGTAAAAAACAAACAGAGACACCTAGCAGTAAAATTTGGTACTAAAAACCAGTGTGTTATATAGCACTGTAAATTCTCTGCCCAATTACCCCCCCCCACGTTCCCACTCTTATCTCCAAATCACATCAGCTTTCTATATAATATACCATTGCTGCACTCTGCACAATGTACACACACCTGGGCCACTCAATTCTTCAATATTTAAAAGACTCAAAACATACGCGTAAAAAGAGCGCATTTTTTACGCAATTTTAATGCTTTCATAAGACAACTTAAATTCTTTTTAAAAGTTTATTTTTTCAATTTTTTTGGAAAATGCAATATGTGCCATATCGGAAATTTTAGATATTTCACGAATAATTTAGATTTAGAGTTTTAGGGAATTACGCAAATTGAGCGTATCTTTAAGCAAATTGAGCGTATCTTTACGCAATTTGTATACCTGAAATAAAATGATACACATCTCCACAAATTCATGATATTTTTACTTAAAGCTGGGTTATAAAATATTTTCTTTAGAAAAATTAGATATTTACACTAATTTGAAATCTAGTCTTGCGCAAATTTGCGTTTTAATTGCGTAATTGGAGCCAAAATAATATGCCTTTACGTTGCTTATGCAATTTGGATAGCTGGGATCAGTCTTACAGCTACTCTGAATTGTTGAGAATGATAACTGTAATATGCCATTCCCCAAACCACATGGAAGACTGTATGTATAAAATGCCCTACTTTTTACAATAGCTTTATGTCAGATAAATATCAGGTAGTTTAAGTAGTAATAATTTGAATTTTAACAAAAAGGATATGCAGTTTGAAATTTAAAAAAAGCCTTGAAAAAATGTTGACATATGGATTTTAAAAAATTTGGAGGTAGGGAGAGTAGGGGAGAATTGAAGAAATAAATGATTGAATAAATGTTGATAAAAAGATTTCAACAAGACTTAGGTAGTGAGGGTAGTGGGGAATTGAAAAACAATCTTGAATAAATGTTAATAAAAAGATTTTAAGAAGTCAGTGGTAGCAGGGGTAGTTTGAAATTGAAAAAAAAATAATGAATAAATGTTGATAAAAAAATTTCAGCAAGTCAGTGGTAGTGAGGATAGTAGGGAAAATGAAAAAAAATAATTGAATAAATGCTGATAATAAGATTTCAAGAAGTCAGTGGACGTGAGGGTAGTTTGAAATTGAAAAAAAATCTTGGATAAATGCTGATTAGAAATTTCAACAAGTTGATGATAGTGAGGGTAGTTTGAAATTAAAGTCCCACTAACCTCACTACCACAGACTTGTAGAAATCTTAATATCAACACTTAATCAAGAATTTATTTCAATTCCCCACTACCCTCACTAAATCTGACTTTTTAAAATCTATATATCAACTTCTATTTAATAATTTTTTTTTTATTTCAAACTACCCTCACTACCACTGCCTTGTTGAAACTTTTTTATCAACATTTATTCAAGAATTTTTTTTCAATTCCCCACTACCCTCACTACCACCGACTTGTTGAAACTTTTTTATCAACATTTATTCAAGAATTTTTTTTCAATTCCCCACTACCCTCACTACCACCGACTTGTTGAAACTTTTTATCAAAATCTATTGAAGATTTTTATTTTAATTAATTCCACACTTTCCTAACTTTCCTCAAGAGGTGAGGGTAGTAGGGAAATTGAAAAAAAAATAATTGAATACATGTTGATAAAAAGATTTCAAGAAGTTGGTGATAGCAGGGGTAGTTTGAAATCATGTCTTTGCGTTAGTTGAATTATTGAATTTTCATTTCTTGAATAAATTCCATCTTTGCACAAATTGTGTCTTTGCGTTATTGGAATTTTTGTACAATTGTAATTTTTCCATAAATTACATCTTTGCACACTTGGTGTCTTTGTATAAGTTGAATTATTGCACAATTTTCATTTTTTGGCATAAATTCAGTCTTTGCACAACTTGTAGTGTCTTTGCATTATTAAAAACTATTGTATTAATTTTATCTTTATACAATTGACTGTTTATTTGCACAATCTTTGATTGATTTAGCACAGTTTCCTTCTTTGCAAAACTGTTGTCTTTGCAAATATGTTGTATTTTTACAATTGCTAGAAAAGTCCAAATTTGAAAAAAAAAACATATTCACAAATACTACTACTTACACCTAATAGCTTTATGTACTGTGTACAGGAATTGAGTCCTTGTCACAATCTAAGATTTTCTAATCTGTACAACCTGTGTAGTGGAAACCTTTGATTTTTAAAGTTATAGATTATCTTAAATGAAAGTTAGAAATGTCAACGCTTAGGTTATTGTGATGCAACTTGCAATTATGTAAGGGTTAGAAATCAGAGTTTGTTAAAGACTTAATCCCTTTTGGTTCAAGAAAAGTTGAATTCTAATTTAAGAACATTGTTTGTTAATGATTGATTTATTTAATATCATTGCATACAAAGTTGTTTATTTCAAAACTATAATTTACATCATTTTTATTTTTATTTCTGTTATTCTGTTATTGTTAACAATCTTTTCTTTTATCTAGAAATAATGTTGGCATCAAGACATGCACAAAACGTTTCAGAAAATTACAGCTACAATAATTATGGAACAATTTTTTTTACCATCCAAGATGCATCTAGAGTCTAAATAATTTTAGATTTATCACACCTCACATTTGTAAGAACAATCATTTTTTCAATAAAAATTGATTAATTTTATTTGTGAATTTTCTTTAAAAACGAAGACTAGAGAAGAGACAGCGCATAAAATTGACGGTATTAAACTCTTTTCAAAACAATTTCAGGGATACTAGTACAAAGGTTGGACGGTACAAAAGTCAAACCAGGACAAACGTCGGACTAGTACAAACATCGTACTGGGACAAACGTTGGACAGTACAAACCTCGGACTGGTACAAACTTCAGACTAGTAGAAAACGTCGGACCAGTATACAAATGTCGGACTAAGGGGGAAATATTTGGATCTTAAGATTTTTTTAAAACGTTATTTCCCTTTATTATTGACTGGTCTAAAACATCTACCCAAAGGAACTGAGTTGTTGCCATCCACTGAAATATTCTCATTCCTATATCTTTGCAACCTGGAAATGGTATGAGCCTTTAATACTTTCAAACTTAAACTGTTTGATCTGATAGATTTCATAGGTTGAAATGTTATATGACATCGGGTTGCAAAGATATAGGCAATAGGCATATTGTAACCTCAGAGTTTGGGAAAATTGAACTCAAATCCTTTTTGGTTTGTTGTTTTATACAACACTGCCTTCAAAGGATAAGACTTTATTGAGTTGTGTTTGATTTTCATCACAAAAAGTGAGTGATTTTTAATTTTTTTTATAGCAATGGTCTTTTTTCAACTCAACCAAAGTTGGATGTTTTTCCTAATAAATGTACCCATCTGACATTTGTACTTGGCGATGTTTGTACTAATCCGAGTTTTGTACTAGTCCTGCATTTGTACCAGTCCGAGGTTTGTAAGTCCAACGTTTGTACTGTCTGACCTTTGTTGCGTCCGATGTTTGTGGATCCGAGGTTTGCATTGGTATCATTTCAGGGGCTATTCACGTAATTTCAAGTGACCCAACATGCAAAGATGACAATGTTCAATTTTCAACTCTTTTGCTCTTGATTTACGAAGTTTAAAGTGTTTAATTCTGATAATTCCATTAAAATTAAAAATCTCAAAATTATAAATTGTGATGTCTATTTCATACTTACCAAAAATTAAAAAAGTACCATTCTTAATTGAGCATTTTTATCTTTGCATGGAGGGTCACTTAAAATTATGGATACAGTCCCTTTAAATAAAAACAAAAAAAATACCTGGTAAACAACATTTTTGGATGTCTTTTTGACTAGAGAGAATATCATGTTAATGTTGGAATCATTATATTTTTTCTAAAATAATAAAAACAAATTGAAGAAAACTAAATAACTGTTAATGTTATATGTGATACAAAGTGGAATATTCCTCTATTAAGGTGTTTCGACGCAATAGGTCGTTTTCTGCAGATTCTGGATGATTTTAGAGATTCTGTCGGCAGTGCCGAAAACTTCAGCTAGTTCTCTTTCTTAGGATGACTCGGCTTTATGGGACTGTAAGCGTAATTTCAAGAGACCCAAAATAACAATAACAATATAGAGGATTTCTTTTGGAAAAAGTGTTGAAATCATAAAATTTCTAATTTTTCTCTGTTTATAAACTTCGTAACTCAAAGGTAATTTTTGTGGAGAATTCACAATAAGAAATAATCAATTTAAAGCTAGAATAAGGCGTTCATTCATCCTTTAAGAGAAAACTTTTTTAAAGGATACCACTTTGATTTGGATATTCTAATCATTCTATAAATGTAGGGTTAGTCCCTTTAAAAACTTACAAAACAACCAGTCAAGAACGGTGGTCCAGTTTTTGAGGTCCCTTTAGGATTCTGAAAGATTCAAAACTATTGTTTTGGCGTTTAAATTCATCAAATAACAGAACAGTAACCATGCTTTCTTTGAATCATCAAGAAGAATTTTATTATTAATTGATTAAAGCTAAAACAAACCTTTTTTATATTCAGTTTTAAGGCATCTAAAACATATTTCAAAAACTTAGATCCCTAAAAATTTCAATGATTTTATACAGTTATTTTTAAGGTATAATTTTAATTACAACTTACTTTTGGGCATGCCTTTATTTAAACTTATGTTTGAGGCTTACTTTCTTCAAGGAAGCATCTTTGTGAATTGAAAACCAAAATCTAACTTACTTTTTGAAACCCTATATGTTTACCCTATACAGGCTGGGGGTATGAATCAGCATTGAAACACATTAAAATTTTTAGTAACTATACATCAATATAAAAACGATACAAGGAGTGGGCAATTTTTTGACATTTTTCAAAATGAGAAATGGCTCCCTGAAATGGGTTGTAATATAAAAAATTATATAGAAAACTACTAATACAAATGAAATTAAATTCTAACAAATATTCAATACATTAGTAATATTAAAACAGGGTTCTTTTCCCCAATTTTAATCAAATTACAGAAGATATTGCAAATTGACCAATTTAAATAATAAAAACACATCTTTTCGTACAAAAAAATTTTAAAAGAGAACTTTACCCATGGATCGGCCAATTTTTTAATATTTTTTAAATCTTTGATTTTACTGAACTCCGGTTTTCATGCTTAATTTATTGACATTTATGCTATTAATTTTTAATTACATTTTAATCTTTAATCTGAGGAAACCACTTTTTGGAATAAATGCCTTAAAAATCCAAGCAGAATACAATTTTGCTTCTGTAAAATGACTTACGAAAAATTTCACAAAATTCCATTCTGTTCAATGACAGTGTTTGATAAAACATTTTTTTCTTTTGAAAATGATATCCTTGATCGACCTAATTTACTTTTTATTCTTTTATATAAATATTTGTCATGCCTGAAAAACTTGAACGAAATATTTAAAGATTTTTTGAGCGCTTAAGTTACTTACTCTCATTCCCCCTTGAACCCCCTGCTCGCTCAAAAGTTTAGCTACATACTCTCCCCTCCCCTTCTTAACAGTCTTATTTGATGTATGACCCACTTTTACAAAGAGCTGGATCCGCCCCTGATTAGAAGTTAATTTGGAAAATTGCTCGTTTGGAAATTTCTTATTTGAGAAGTTGCCGATTTGGAAAATGCCCTTTGAAGTTTTCGAAAGAGAACTCTGTGGAAAATACCTATAACATGCATTATATTCAGATTAGACATACTTTAGGAAAACCTAGTACCCCGTTGGAGAGATGACTCCGAGGAATTGGGGAAAATATCTATAATATGCATTATATTCAGATTAGACATACTTTAGGAAAACCTAGTACCCCATTGGAGAGATGACTCCGAGGAATTGGGGAAAATACCTATAACATGCATTATATTTAGATTAGACATACTTTAGGAAAACCTAGTACCCCGTTGGAGAGATGACTCCGAGGAATTGGGGAAAAAGCTACAAAGCTTGCCGTCAGTAAATCATTTAAAGGCTCAACACTGAAAAATTAATATTTTTATTTTATAAATCACTTTAATTAGCTTTAATGGTCAAATTAAATCATGAACTGTATTATTTTTAGACTTTTCCTATTCATCATTAGTTTTATTGAAAATCAACATTGTTTTTGAAAATTGATCAATTTGTTTATTTTTTGTTTGAAAAAAAAACTACTATTAATAAAAAGTAAGTAAAAGTGAATAGATATATGAAAAAAAATATAAATTATGAAATGCATTAAATAGTTACAAAACTTGTATTTGAGCCCTCTGTGCAAATGCAAGATTTACAATGTTACCCTTGAAACTTCAAGCTGATAAAAAATGTAAAAGATATTGTCTGCCTAAAAAGGTGCTTATTTCTGTAAATTTTAGTTTTTTATCTCTTTTAAGCAAGAAATGTGCAAGTCACTTTCGCAGAGAACCAGCAATTACAAATAAACAGTTTAAAGGAACAAAAACATTGAAATCTAATTCATATTTGATCAGCTACACCTTTAAAGGGTACCTTTGTAAATCAGAGATTGTCATCTTTGCATGGAGTGTCACTTGAAATAATGCTAACAGTCTCTGAGTTGTATATTATTACTTAATTACCATATTGTATCCGTATCAAAGTAAACACCCCCGCTTTTATAGATGATCTAAATAACACAAATAAAACTTTAGTAATTAACCATTTATAATCAAATTTTGTTTGTTGTAAAAATCTAAATGTTGCAGATTTTTTTTTGTTAGCATTAATGAATTTCTGAAATTTTTTAAATCAACATCTTTTCATATGTAAAATGTTTCTCTTTTAATAAATTAACCATCCCTGGGGTCGTGTGAGTTGCTACAAAAAATATGAGCCAGGTCGGTTCAGCAGTTTTGACGTTGAAATAAACAAAAAAATTAGATCTCTCTTATTTTTGTGTCCAATAAACGTCAAGATAGCTTTAAAAGTATTTAAAAAATAGTGGTACAAAAAGAACCTCTAAAATCCTAAATCAAATATAATTTTTCCAAAATAAACAAAATACCTCATATCGTAAAATGTCTGATTTGTAACCTTTGTTTGTCTCATTTAACAACCATTCATAAGTCTGAAATTCTGATATTTCCCTAAAAATAGAATATTTGTAAATATCATAAGGATGCTTGAATTACCATTAAATATGGACCTCTTTAATAAAAATAAACATTGAAACAATTTTCTTAAGAATTACTTTCCTCTTCATGAGTTTGTTCTTTTTGGAATATTTGTAGCTTTTTCAGAGAAAGTGGTGATAATTTTTGTTATCAGAGCTGAAAACTTTAGAATTGTTGGATATCAAGATCAACTCTTTATATTATCTTTTAGTTAATCTTAAGATTGATTTAATCTTAATGTAATATCCAGGAAAGTATCTAAAATGGAACCAATCCAAATGTCAATTGTAGAAACAGATGAGGTTTTGCACACATCCAATAGTAGAGCTTTCATTTGTCGGAACTCTGAATCCAACTAGGGATATCAAAAAAAAGGTTTCATAAGGAAATTAACAGTGTCCTCAGTGGATACAGAGATTTAGCAATCGGGATTTAGTATGTTCAATACAAAAGTTTTCAGCTCAGGTAACAAATTGTCTTTCAATTTTCTCCAAATGGAACTGAGTTTTTCTTATACCTATTTCTTTTAACCCTGATGGTGTAAACCTTTGATGTTTAAAACTTAGTCTTTATGGCCTAACCAAATTCATAGTTTGAAATTTAAAAGATCTACAACATTGGGTTGCACAGTAATATAGATTATCATTTTTAATTTGTGGAATAAAAATTCATTCCCTTTCAAACAATTTTGGGAAAAAACCACCCAAATTTAAAGAAGCCATCTTACTTATTGAGATCAATTAAGTGAACATTAGACAAGTTAGATTTTAATTCTTCAGTAATAATCTCTGTCCAGAGCTGAACCTGAAAACCAGATTATTTATTTTCACAAAAACAATTATAATTTTCTTTTATGTTTTTTACAGAATTTTTATAGAGAGGCAACAATTTTTAAATTTACGGTACAAGTTAAGCTGACACTACCAAAAACTTCTACATGTTAATTTGCCAGGAAATCTCAACAACTTCACTAGGAGTAAGAAGGCCAAATTTATGCCACATTACTGGAACGTCTTTGTGACCTTGTAGTGCACAAGTATGAGAAAAACAAATTTGTCCAGGTACATTCAAAAATAAAAATATTAATAACATTTTTGTTCTTCTTGAGCTCTTCATAGAAAGAGAAATAGTTGAAAACATAAAAGATTTTATTCTGACGTAAAGTTTACTTTAGTTTAGTGTGATTTATAGCAGCATATACCTGATAATCTGGGTTCAAGTTTGCACATCTTAGAATATTTTCCTGGTACTTTGTTGAAACCATTTCTCCAAACCAAATAAAATTCATAATCCTATAGCAATAATGCATACAGGGAGGAGAGGATTTCCAACCACAACAATTTTTTGTCCAAGCCACATTCTCCTCTATTTTTCTCTGAGCCACCTCAAAATCTTTGTCCTTCCAATATTATTTTTTGGGTGTCTCATCCTCCCAAATAAAACTATTTTTTAAGAATTGGGCCACCTTAGGGGAAAATTGAAATGTTGAATTTTGTAAATCGAAAAAAATGTTAATGCAGCAAAAAGTTTATAGAGCTTCTCTCTTTTTTCGTTAATTATAGTGAACACCATTCTGGGTGGTTCCATGGGGAAAATAATAGGCAGAGGTAAGCCAAATATTTTGCTATTTATTTTATATCATGACTGTTAGCCATTACAGAGGCAAAAGAGATTTAAGTTTTACCTTAATAAAGTTTGACATCATTCTTATGGGTACATAATGTAATCATTGCAATACTTTAGTCTATCCATATGTTATGCCCTAAGGTTGCCGGATTTGTAAAAAATAGTTTTATCTTCAAGAATTGGAAACTTTAAAGCTTACAATTATCGAAGGATGAGGATTGCAAGGTTGCTTGGACAAGAAAATGAGGAGAATGTGGCTTGGATGAGAATTTGTTGTGACTTGCCTTCCTTTCATCATACAGGGAAGGCAAGCTGGAAAGAGAGTGACTGGTTAAGTGGAACTACAATCTCCGTTACATAGCCACTAACTACCATTTAAAACATACAATTTCAAGCAAAATTTCACAAGATCTTTTGAACCTTTGATATTACAAGTTCTGGTTTTTTGACCTAACATAATTTTTAATTTGAAATATCAAACATAGAAAATTAGCTTGCAAAGATAGCAAATTCAAATGGATTTGGAGAGCCAAGAATTCAACTCCTTTGTAATTTAAAAATGTACAAAACTGGTTGGCAGACAAATGCATGAATTAGAATAAAAGACAACATCAGAGTTAAAATTGGAGTATCTTTTGTGGGGGTGGGAGCGTGTGATAATTCTATTCAAATAACTTTGAAGTAATTAGGCAGATTGTGTTTTTTTAGACCCTAGTTCCCAGTTCTGTTTTCCAGATTTTCATTGCTTGCCGGGTAGACCTGTAGCTTTAAATTGAAAGCTTGTTTGCAACTCTTAGTCATTCTTATTAGGTGCCTTGACACCTATATTCTTCATCTAAAGGATTGTGACTAGATAACATAGACAAGCCTAATTTTAGTTCATATTCACAACAAATGGAGGTCACGAGCTCATATCCTGACGGCGGGGGGATCAAGATATGTTGTCCTTATGATGTGTGTCTGCCAGCTACCTAGCTGTGACATTTACATTAGTGTGGGATGCAGCTGACACAGCAGGCAATGGGATAAACCAAAGGTTGTGCAACTAGGGGGCCCAGGAAACATTTTTTTGTAACTAATAAGTCAGATGAGGGGGGGCCATGCGGCAATCAACCCCGCAATATCCTGCTCCAACCCAGGTAGTTAGCAGAACCCTGTTTCATCTAGAGATAGTCAATTTCGAGAATTTTACTTGGCGCATTGGAGGTACACAAAGTGCCAAGAAATAAATGGCATTGACAGTACAATGAGCATAATAATGAGTATCATGGAAAGTATGTTGAGTATACTTGCATTACACTGCTGGTTAGACTGTAGATGCACCTGGCTACAAAAAACCTATGGTGAAAATTATTCAATAATCCATCAATCTATTATCTGACTACCTATCTATCCATCAATTTAAATCTATCTATCTATCTTCTCGGCTATCTATCTATCTATCTATTGAAGTAATGTCTGTCTGTATAACTGTGCGCAAGCAGTTTGTGCAGTTATACAGACCAACAGAGGAAGGCCTGGAACTGGTTTCTTCATTCACTACCTGGCATTACACACAAATTTAAAGACACATTTCTTATAAATAATTTGTATAGCATGAAGTTTATAAATAAATGGGAGAGTTACAAATAAAAAATTTAATCAACAAAATGAATGATTTCATATTAAAGTCTAAATTAAAAGGGTCCAAGCAATTTTAGAAAAAAACATTAATATCAAAATTATATACTCCATACACACTTTTGATGAATCAGGGTGAGTTTTATTGATAAATAAGTTGGAATTTAAATTTATATTGAAGTTATAAATTATTATTTCTTTATCACTGTAGTCAACTCATTGAAAGTAATTATTGAATTTAAAGCATTGATTTTAATCTTAAAGCTAAGAGAATTTTGTTACCTATTCCTGCATGTTCAAATTTTTGAAATTTTTCCTGTTAAAGCCAATTATTATTAATAGATCATTTTTTAAACAGTCTTTGGAGGGTTCAAACAGGGTTTCGAGGGGTTCAAAGAGGGTTCTGCTAACTACCTGGGTTCAAACAGGATATTGCGGGGTTCATGGCCACATGGCCCGCCCCAACCCTTGCCCGATTTAGTCATAGAAGAGTCAGAGTTGTGACATCGTAAAGCTCCTTTTACCGAAGTCTAACATTTGACATATCACCCTACTCAGTATTTAATTGGATATTGACACTGGAAAAGAAATTGCTGACACAAACAAACAGGGCTGCCAGATGGCTATTTTTCCAGCCACATTTTCTTAAAATGGCTAACTTTCAATGCTGTGGCAGAAGTGGCTTATGTGGCTTAAAAGTGGCTTTTTTTCAAAGTTTTACAGTAAATCCTTTAAATTTACATTTATAGTCAGTAAAACTATAATTTCTTCATGACACATCATCCAAACCAAAATTTGGCTGCAGTTCTCTCTCTCTTGATCAAAGTTTCTTGCAAGTTGTACTTTCAAAAATCAGGTATTTCAACTGTTTACATCTAGAGGTATTTTCATCTGGTGGACATAATTTATAACTGTAGAAGTGTTCACAAACCAGTTTGCCAGTTTCAGCAACCCTGAAACACTTCATTTATCAGAGGAACAAGATTCTTTTGAAAATAATCTTTTGTTAAGTGCTTGCACTTACAGTTATACAGCTTGAATTAGAATTGATATATACTTACTATGTTTATTAATTTACAGTTGATAAATTATTAAAATTGTTTCATAAAGAGTGGGTAGTCCAGTCAAAAGGAAAAGGTTACTAATAACTAAAATCTCTCCAAAAAAGAATAAAACACCTATATTTATAGCTAAAAAAGTTGCTTAATATTGGCTTTTTTTTAGACCAGAAATGGCTTAATTGGCTTTTTTTTTAATGAAAAGTGGCTTTTTCCTAATCTGAAAATCTGGCAACCCTGCAAACAAATGAAACAAACAGTTGACCATAACCACTTGACGGAGAAGTATGCTAGTTTTTTGCTGTGACAAAATGCGTTTAGTGCTGTAATAGTGCATTTCACAGCACATACAGTGATAATCATAAAACTCTGGAATAGGAAGTTGACATTTAGACTCATGTTATGGCTTTAGATAGTCCAATGAACATATGGGATAGCAATTGTGCAGTGTAAGCAGACACATTTACTTATTAAGTGATTTAATAATTTACTAGTTATAAAGCTATCAGCTGTGTAACAACATCAAATGCTCTTCAATATTGATTTAATGTCGTCTTCTTATTCTACAGTTTTCTGGTTATTACTGTATGTAATGTACATGTTATACAAGTATGTATATTGTTGACATAATTTCAAGTGAACCTTCTCCCCCCCCCAAAAAAAAACTCAATTTTCAACATGAAAAAAAATGTGTGTTATTTAAGATACAGCTATGTAAAAATTACATTTTTGCAAAATCCCTTGAAAAAAAGATATAATTAAACATGTGTCACATCTAATTAGTTGTCAAAAACAAACAAAATTATTTATGACATTTTTTAAAAACCTTCTTATAAGCACTTCAACTTTAAAGTTAGCATTTTATTATATTGAGAGATGAAAGAGATCAGGCCGTGAATTGGAAATTTTTGTAGGGGCTGGGCACACAGTGTAAAAGCCCTTTTAAAAGTAAAGACTCAATAATTTCTCCTACAATTTTATCTCAAGGGGTAGAGGGGCACATGTCACGCCCCCCCCCCTTTAGCTACTCCCCTGAAGGGATTGATTATTCTATAAGAGCGTCACTGTAAACACCAAAAAAACTTGACAACAAAATACGTCTTAAAATTCAGGGCTAAGGGAAGGGTGCTGGATAGACCTAGGACAGCAGAAAAGTGGAAGGAGGAAAAGGCCAAGGGGTCCAGCAAGAAGGTTAAACATGACAAAAAGGAGGAGGAGCAGAAGTCTTTGTATAATGATTAAGGAATAGAAAGCTTTACCAGTTTTGTTTGTAGTTATTTTCAGCAGATACATGTTACAGTGGGCACCAGTAAAATGTTGGTTGAGGTACAGTTTCTATGCATGTATTGGATTATTTGAAAAAATATAATTTTTTCTAAACATTCCATGTTAT
>NW_019397761.1:0-43955 GCF_000591075.1 Eurytemora carolleeae | reverse complement strand
CATAATAATCCACACCTTTGGTAAATCCACAATCCCTCTGGATATAAAGTTAAATCCTCCAACTTCACTCAACAGCTGGCTCGTCGACTCAGACATGTGAATCTAAATATTAAAATAGAATAATGTCAGACCAGAGCTGAAAATATTAGAATGGTGGATATCGAGATCAATGCTTGATCCTCTCTTTTTCTTTATCTCCAGATTAAATAATGCTTGTTCTCCTCTTGTTATTAATCTCCAGATTAATTGGCAGATTGGGATTAAGGATATCCCATTCTAAAGTTTTCAGCTCAATCCAATTGTTTTATGATCTAAGCTAAAAACTCTTGTACTGGATACCCTTGATTTTTAAATCTCTTTATCCACTGTCGACACTTCGGATTTTATGCTTGAACCTATCTTTTGGATATCCCTGCTGGATTGCAACCAATAAGAGTTCTCTCATTGGGTGCGCGCGCAATCTTGAAATTAATAAGAAGAGGAGATCAATAATTTATCTTGATATCCGCGCGCAAATCTAATGTTTTTATCTCTGAACCAGTAAATTTGTTTGCTACCATCTGGTCTGGTGTAGAAATTTATATCTTTGAACGAACGAAATATATCGTGGAAAAGGTTGTCGTTTAGAGAAAAACGAACGATGTGCGAACGAAATGGATAGTTCAGAAAACAAAATTTTTTTAGAAAACGAACAAAAAACAAACAAAAACGAAAGATTTAATATCATTCAAACTATCTTGAACAAAACGTTTTCTTTCACTGAACCAACGAATTTTTCAAAAGAAATTAAAAAAACTGCACAAACGATTTTTAAGAACAAAATACTGAAAAAAAACTATAGTTTTTACTGAACGAACACTTTTATTGAACGAACGATTTCATAGAGCGATAGTTTACTCTAATATTTATCTTTTCATAAAAGCAAATAATGCTTAATTATATGCCTTAAATATAGTAAATTTGATTTCATATCTCTGATAAAGTAAATAAAAAAAATATTTCATTGTTTGTCATAAACAAGTCTGAGTCTTTTGCACCTGTATTTAAAAAGAATCACTGACGGCGTACTAAAAAGAATCACTGACGGCGTACTAAAAAGAATCACTGACGGCGTACTAAAAAGAATCACTGACGGCGTACTAAAAAGAATCACTGACAGCGTACTAAAAAGTCGATTAAAAATAAACTTCCGGCGGCGGTCGGTATGACGTTTACACAATACAATTTCTAGAGTTTAGATTGTATACTTTATTCATATTCGTTGGACATGTATTCATACTGTCTCACGAATTAAGACGTCACAATTTCGTGGAGTAAATTCACGAAGCATAAACCTCTTCTTTGTGTTGAGGTCGGAGTGATATACCTTCATTGGTTGACTTGTCTGTTCCATAATTCCTGCCATGTCTACAGCCTCTCCGAATATAGAGTAGTGAGGAATCTGTAATATTTAATCTTTAAAAGAATGTTACGGGGTTCACAAACAATATATCGACCTGAAAATTGAAAAACTTTGATTACTACGATTTTAAGTTATAATAAAAAGTGTATACCCAGGCCCTTAAAATAGTCTAAAAATGTCCCTGCGGTTATGGATTTTTCTAATTTTAGTGTGTTCGTATCTAGGCTTTATAAAAAGTATATCGTTTGAAAGGTGTGTTGCTATTTTTTGGTTATCTGGCATAAAGTAATATTTTATAGGAGATTTTCTGGTTTTCTGGTTTGATGTTTTTTGTTTAATTATTGTACTAAAAAAGTTTAAATAATTACCTTAACGCCAACCACACCGCCCACCAGGCTACCAGTATGAATTCCAACCCTAATCTTCAGTCTGCAGAGTTGTGTACATAAATAAATCATGTAATTTTAATTCAAACTAAATGCATAATGTGCCTTGTGTAATTGACAATTTTTTGGTCGCTAGGTGTTTCTCTTTAGTGAAATTCACAGAAATTAGAGATTTACAGAAAGCTAAAGTATGCGATATTTTTCACTATTGAGTACATTGTACTGTACTGTAAACGACCAATCAGCAGGCATCAGGGATATTTTAGGATCCTTTGGATACAAAATACAAAATCTTCAAGAATAGACTAAGTTCATAGATTTTATGTGTCATGTTAAAAATGGGAGTATTTATTTAAAACTTGTAAAAACTTAAAGGGGTTAAGTTTTTACAACTTTTATATGAAAAACATGGCCTTAAGATGGCAGACAAAAACCTTTCTTGGAGCTGCAGCATGGCGTGTCGGGACACTTTGGACCTGCTTAGCCTATCCAGGTAAACTTTTGAGCAGTCTGTGGAAATTCATTACATATCCAGAGCTAGAAACACCTATAGCGACCAAATAATCGTCGTCCAAAAAGATTATGATATATAAACTATATGCCCCAAATGGAATTCGATATTTACAACCTGTAATATCTGAATGATTAGTTTTAAAATTTAATTGACTTATTAAAGGTTTGCGGGGGAATAAAGCAACTCTTTTATGGAAAATTTGAACACTCCCTTTAAGCATTCAAGATACGTAAACCCTTCTAAAAGAAAAATAATACTAAAATTGCATATTTCCCCAAAGTTTTATGTTTGTTAATCAATATTTATCATTTAAATAATATCAAAGAAAATATGAGTTAGTAATACACTTCCCTATATCCTGGCTTATGCGGAATCTCGAATGTTACAACTTTAGCTGAAATATAATTCTGATTAAGGGGACTGTGTACGTAGTTTTATGTAACCCACCCATTAAAGAAGGGCGTGACAGATTCACAACAAAATTCATCTGATTTATAGAGTGAAATATAACGTGGGTTTTCCAGTTTGATTTGTGGTTAATTTTGATAATTTCTCCAAATGAAAAAGTCTGTTTTCAAACACAAAAACATGGATATTCAATTTATACTTGATATACTTTTTAGGGTACCGTTATGAATAGAACATCTATCAAGGGAGGGTCACTTAAAATTACGTTTACAGTCCCTTTTATTGGAAGAGAAAGCCGTATCAATCAAAAACGGAAATTAGAAAATTGAAAATTTCGCTGAATATATACCTAGAATATCAAGGGACAGTGTGCTGAATATATACCTAGAATATCAAGGGACAGTTTGNGGCAATTTCAGCAGCATGATGGTCACCATTAGGGATTGGAACCCCACTAGCTACCAGATATGCATCACCCACCGTCTCAACCTATATAATTATAGGTATCAATCATTTAGGAATATAAGGGTGAAACTATATCATCAAAAATGTTATTATTTATTCAATTTTGATGGAATTTATCACACCTAATATTTCCCGTTGTAGGGTGATTAAGTGACTTTATCGCCCTACAACAGGGCGAAAAAGTAACTTTTTCATCCTGCTATTAATTTTCAAATTGCATTTTTGCAAAAAAAACTGGGTTTTGTTTAAAATTTGCTTAATTTTCAAGGAATTTTACGTATATGGTGTTTCTGAATTCAGTGTTTTATAACAAATATTTTAATTCCCATCTTACTATATTTTGACGAATATTTTAAAGTTTTTTTTAGTAAGTTGATTTTTACCAAAAAGCAAAAATCTGAACGAGTTTACATATTCTGCTAAAAAATGTTCAAATCTTTTTTTAACGTGTATCAAAGAAAACTTAGGAGCATATGTAAATACTTAAACTTTTAAACAAGTTTTATGAAGTATTTTTCTCCGTGAAACAAAATGTAACATTTTAATTTCCAAAAAAATCAACCTTCAAAAGGTTTAAAAACTGTCAAATCTATTTGGTGTTGTAACACATATTTTAAAGTTTAGAAATCAAATCTAATTAATGCTTACGAAGTTGTAAATCTGCAACTTTCTGACAGAAAAATTCGCAATCAATTAGATTGCATCCCTAGGGTTGTAATGTAGATATCAGAGGTTCAATAATTTCATAATTTTGTTCAAAAGTTGGAAAAATATATATATTTATAACCTTTCGAACAGGCTGTTGAAAACCCATATTTCCATTTCAATGTACGCACGATTACGATGACTTTTACTACAGGGACTGTAAGTTTAATTTCAAGTGAAATTTCATGCAAAGATGACAATGCCCGATTTACAACGGTTCCCTTGATAGCGGTGTCTGTTTAAATATGAATTATAGATATCATTCTTTTTTTTTTTAAATATTTATGTTCATTTGCAGTTTTTCTGTTTATCAATTAAGTTACTTGCGCATTTCTAGTTTATAAGAAGCGAAGGAGAAACTTACAGAAATAAACACTTTGCGTGTAACAACTGTAATTTCCCACATTTTAGTAATATAAAGGTTTCAAGGGTATCGTTAAATCGGGCATTGCAATAATTTGCATGGACGGTCACTTGAAATTACGTTTACAGTTCCTTTAAATTAGATTTTCTTGTTTTAAAGTTACCTTGTAAACATCGTAGTTTTCAATCCTTTCATCAAACAAATTATACAGCTCATTCTTGTTTTCGTAATTTAGGAATGCTTTCAAAATTTACAAATTAAAAATTAAATTTAATGGAATATTGAAAATTTGTGAGATTTTCCTCACATTTTGTTCACTGTTTCCAAATATTTTCTGAAGTTCGAAATATTTTCTGAAGATCGAGATGGCAAACAAAATCTAGATGTATTTTAAAAGTGTAAACTACGAAATTGCAAAGAAATAGTAATAAAATAAATTAAACCTATAATTTGGTTTGCAGTACTTTCTCCTGAAATCTGAACGGATACAATTAAAGTTTAAATATATTAGTTGTGTACGAATAAATAGAATATTATTATTATTGATTTTACAAATAATGTCCGTCGAGGCTATTTTTTTCATTCATAATTTTGATCGTCCGTTCACATGATTCCCAAAAAATATTCTGCGTAATGGGTAAAGTCTAAAACGCATACTAATATTAAGCAAGATAAAAAAAGAGACTTTATTGAGACAATATTTTAAAATACAGAGCCTAAAAATGTTGAACCTATATAATGTGTTTAATTTTAAAAATATAAAAAGTTGTGGTTTCTCAAAACGTTTAATGTTTTTCTAGAGTTCTTTCTACAGTGAGACTCAAACAACTCTAGAATAAGTAGACGACTTTTAATCCCAAGTTATGACTTTAAGTGTCCAAAGAAGAGGAAACATAACAATTAAACTGGAAAGATCTTGTACAGAAACGCATTTTTTTTACTGTTTTACAAAGTTTTTTAAATTGTTTCTGTTCCTGGGTGAATGAGACGATGTCACAAATAAAGACAGTAGCACTGAGACCAAAATTGAATTGCAAGAAGTCGTTGAACTACGTAAAAGAGGTTAAACCGCTCATTTTATGACTGGTTAAACTCAAAGATTTTGGTATTACAATATCTAGAACTTTAAACCGGTATAATTCAGGATTCATTGCAAACTATACACAAGGTCTAATATATGAAATCCTACTGGTTCAAGTTTGTGACCTCATAGCTCCCTAGTTTTAATTTAACTCACAAGTATAAGAAGGAAAAGGTCTAATATATGCAATCCTACTGGTTCAAGCTTGTGACCTCATAGCTCCCTAGTTTTAATTTGACTCACAAGTATGAGAAGGAAAAGGTCTAATATATGCAATCCTACTGGTTCAAGTTTGTGACCTCATAGCTCCCTAGTTTTAATTTGACTCACAAGTATGACAAGGAAAAGGTCTAATATATGCAATCCTACTGGTTCAAGTTTGTGACCTCATAGCTCCCTAGTTTTAATTTAACTCACAAGTATAAGAAGGAAAAGGTCTAATATATGCAATCCTACTGGTTCAAGCTTGTGACCTCATAGCGCCCTAGTTTTGATTTAACTCACAAGTATGATAAGAACCCTTTTTATCCGGTTACATATTGAAATTTTGTTCCAAATAAATTCTCAAAAATAGAAGTTTTGGTTGAAAAATTTTTACTTTAATTTGACGTTTAATTAAGACAGTTATCACATGAAAAGTAGTTTAACCGGCATGGTTGGTAGTTCAGCGACCTCTCTCCGACTTATTAAATCTGGTCCCTGATATACAGTTTAGGTTGAGGAACAACCCCACGCTTCATCTGACGGATAATAGATCTGGGCAGCAGAGAGCTCAATAGCTAGAATATATAGAATATATATGTTCGACGTAATTTCAATTCACTCTTATAATTCTTTGGCAAAATAATACAAATCATTTTTTTTAGAAAAAATGCGTTGCCTTAAAAAAGTATCAGTTACATTTTGCCTAGTACTTTTTTGTCTTGTACTCATTCGTCATACAGGGTGTCCCACATCATATTAGACCGAGAACGGGTCTAAATTACGATTTTCGGGACTAATTAGAAAATTTCATTAGAATGAATCATTTTGAAAAATAACATAAGGCTTATATAAGAATTTTCTTGCGGAAAATGATAAGTTTTTCGAGTATTAAGGGTTTATTTTGGTGTTAAAGATTGGAGATAATCTAATATGATATGGGACGCTCTGTAGTCCACATTCACCTATTCTATATGATAAAACAAGACATTTATATATATGTTGCCTATAGCCGGCCAAACGACTAGATCGGAATTTTTGTGGACACTCAATCGATTAATCAATCAATCAATCAACAAGAGCATCCCACTGCTCACCAGCTAACAGCTGTTTCACATCCTCACTCAGTACTTGTCTAATTTAGATATTTAGGTTTTAATCAATTAATCAATCAATCAATCAACAAGAGGATCACACTGCTCACCAGCAAACAGCTGCTTCACATCCTCACTCAGTAGTTGTAAACTTTAGATATTTAGGTTTCAATCAATTAATCAATCAATCAATCAACAAGAGCATCCCACTGCTCACCAGCTAACAGCTGTTTCACATCCTCACTCAGTACTTGTCTAATTTAGATATTTAGGTTTTAATCAATTAATCAATCAATCAATCAACAAGAGGATCACACTGCTCACCAGCAAACAGCTGCTTCACATCCTCACTCAGTAGTTGTAAACTTTAGATATTTAGGTTTCAATCAATTAATCAATCAATCAATCAACAAGAGCATCCCACTGCTCACCAGCTAACAGCTGTTTCACATCCTCACTCAGTACTTGTCTAATTTAGATATTTAGGTTTTAATCAATTAATCAATCAATCAATCAATCAACCAGATCAACTCACTGCTCACCAGCCAACAGCTGCTTCACACCCTCACTCAGTACTTGTCTAATTTAGATATTTTTTATTCATCAATCAATCAATCAATTAAGTTTTGTGTCTTGTAACAATTACCTTATCTGTTTTCTTTTTCTCAGAGTTATAAACTTCAACCCTTTCATTGTACAATCTGAAGGAAAAAAAATGTTCAAAATTCTTGAATGTTGTTAGAAATAACATATTATTATTCAAATCACTCTGAAGAAAGGGTCAAATTCATGCAAAAAACCATCTTTTCTAGTTTAGATTATACGCACAATTTGTGCAAATTTTTACGGTTATATCTTAAAAATTTAAAACATTTGTTTTCTTCTTAATAATATTAAATTTATGTAACTAGGCTTTATCTTCTATTTAAATTGTGAACATGCTCTCTTTGTGTACATTGTAAAACAAAAACAAACAAAATTTCGTGGATAAAAAAATGTTTTGGATTTTCCGAATTCAAATTTTGTTAGAGTTAAATTTTTGAAAATTCGATCATCCATAAACCTTCCCTGGGGTTACAAGAAGTCCGACAAAAAATTTGGGCCCGATCTCGGTTCAGCCCAATCAATTTTTCAAGACAAGCTTAAAAAATGCAACCTCTGATTACAACGTTTATTGCAAAACTTTGGTGCTTGGCAGGTTTAAAAAATCAAGAAGAATGTTGGAAAATTAAGTTTATTTTTTTTTGTTCCAAAAATTTTTAAATACATAAATTCTCTCATTTTCCTTCTTTGTCCACACTCAATAAATCAAACTCACTTTTAAGAGCACCGTAAAAAACAAGTATATCTCCATAATTGCTAATCAGATAAACTTTTCAAGGGAACTGTTGAAAATAGGACAATTTAAATTATATCAAAAGTCTCATTAAAACTGACCTAGAGTATCTCATCATGCTTCCAGTACTGTTGAGTGTGACCCAGATACATATCGGGATAAAGAGAAGGAGAAGAATTATCAGAGTTAAAGGTTCTCTTTTCTCAGCTTGAACACTGAAATTAAATTTAAAGTAAATTAAGAAGAATTATCAGGGTTAAATTAAGGTTCTTTTTTCTCAGCTTGAACACTGAAATTGAATTTAAAGTAAATTGAGAAGAATTATCAGGGTTAAAGGTTCTCTTT
The DNA here is from genome assembly GCF_000591075.1 of Eurytemora carolleeae. NCBI lineage: Eukaryota > Metazoa > Arthropoda > Copepoda > Calanoida > Temoridae > Eurytemora > Eurytemora carolleeae. The sequence continues at coordinate 35,654 of NW_019397761.1, read as the reverse complement.
TCTCAGCTTGAACACTGAAATTTGAAGTAAAATAAGTACCAATAACTTATTTTTAACAGGAATTTTACTATTTGAAATTAAACCTATTGTTGGTATTAAACGCAGGAGAAATATGTTCACTCGAAAATATAATAGCGTAACCTTATGAATTGTCAGTATATTACAACAGAAAAATGTACCTGGTGAGTCAAAAAAAAGTGTGATTAGCGGCGCCTGGTGAAAAATTGTACTTTTTTGTGCAACTCTCCTGTATGGTGTTTTTCCAATAATTTTTGAAGAAAAATTTTTTTTTCCGTATTTCAATGGCTCAAAAAAATCCACGAACCTTTTTTTCTAAAAATAAAAAATTCAGAAAAATAAAAATGTGTTTAAAATTTATTTCTATCAAAATCTAAAATTTTATAAAAATTGAATAACAGAATCAAAAAAAATTTGCAAAATTTTTTAAGAAAATTCACAATTTTCAGTTCTGGTCTAATTTTCAAGGAAAAGTTATTTAAATTCTCTAGTTCCTTTCTTCTATAGTATATTCTAAAGTTTTAAATATACGCTGTTCAGTTGAAACCTGAAGAGCCATTGAAAAACAACTTTTCCTTAAAAATTAGGCTGAAAATTGCAAATTTTCATATCACAATTGTGCAAATTTTCTGTGGAGTTGGAGCCACCATGTTGCTCAGATAAAGGGCCCTGTTGAAATAGGAGATGCCTCTCTTTCTAAATGGTAGATCACTTTTAGGTTTTATTTAAAACTTTTACCTGTTTGAAGTTTTATTTACAAGTTCAATAATGTCTTCAGCAACAGCTTGTATTAAAATTCTAAATACAGATAGGAATTGAGCCTGCAATCTGATTATGTGAACCTTTAATATTTCAAACTTAAAATTATTTGATCTAACAGAGTTTATAGTTTAAAAATCTAAGGTCTACAACATTGGGTTGCAAAGATATATAGGGATTAGAAAATCAGGGTTTGTGTTAAACACTTAATTCCTTTACAATTTTATTTTGAACAAACCAATGATTGAATTTGTAAATTCAATTCAAATGACTAAAAGAGTTTACCGACACAATGTAAAACTACCTAGAGTTCAAACTACCTACGGTCAAACTACCTGGGGTCAGACTACCTAGGGTCAAACTACATAGGGTCAAAATACCTAGGGTCAAATTTCCTAGGGTCAAACTACCTTGGGCCAAACTCCCTAGGGTAAAACTACCTGGGGTCAAACTTCCTAGGGTCTAACTACCTAGGTTCAAACTACCTAGGGTCAAACTACCTGGGTTCAAACTCCCTAGGGTCAAACTACCTAGGGTCAAACTACCTAGGGTCAAACTACCTAGGGTCAAACTACCTAGGGTCAAACTAACTAGGGTCAAACTACCTTGAGTCTAACTACATACTATCAAACAATCTAGGTTCAAACTACCTAGTGTCTAGCAATATAGGGTCAAACTACCTATGGTTAAAGAACCCAAGCCAAACTATCTAGGGCCTAACTTACCTAGGGTCAAACTATCTAAGGTCAAACTTCCTAGGGTCAATATGTCTAGGGTCAAACGACATACAGGCAAAAAGACAGCTAACACAGGCTTGGGTAAAACTTAATCCATCCTTGAAAACTATAGCTTTTCATGGAAGTCTTTAACTATATGAAACAGCAGAAAATTTGAAAACACTACTTATACCTTAAAGAGTCTGTGTACTGAAGAAAGTGCCCAAAATATTTTATGACACTTTGCAGATCCCGGTCTAGTTTTTTCTTGTTTCCAATATCTTCCTGAAAAGGAGTAAAGATTCAAACCTTAACCATCTATTAGTACCGTAATTTTAAAAATGTTAATGTAAAGTTTAGATAAATAATAACTTTCAACCAATATTCTTTTGACAAAGTTTTTCTTATTACGAATAAATTATTTCTTATTTGCTGACAAAATAAAATTAAATTCCAACTCATTCTAGCCTTTCTTTTTAATTTGTCTCAACTAATCAGCAGTTTACTTTTAAAGAGAAATCACAGTTGAAACGGAAACTGTTGTGAGTAGAACATCATGAAGAATTTTCTAATTCCTTTAATCATAAAAGATACCCATCTACATCTAAGAATCAGTTCAAATGGATTTTTTCTATTAATGGGATACGCATAATTAAATTGAGGTTTACTGGAAAATACTCTACAGTCCTTTTAAGAGACTTAAATTTGTACCTGAATAGAAGGAAAGGGGTTTCCTTCAATCAACATTGCATATTTTTTCCTCATTGGCGGAACAAAATTAAATGTTTGATTCAAGTATTCCAGCCTAAATATGTTTAAAGCTGGAGTACCTGGCTAGGTATGGTAGTTAAACTGAGTAAAGTTTATAATATTAAACTCTCTTATCAACTACCAAACCTACACAGTAACTCCCTTTAAAGGAACTGATTAATCGACAAGCTTAGGATCCGGATCCGGATCCGTTGGATCCGAAAGATTTTTGCTTCCTGGATCCGGATTCGGATCCGGATTCGGATCCGGATCCAAGGGGTAAAATGTTAACCAAAAAATGCAAAAAAAAAACGTTTTTACTCCTAAAATCAAAATCTGAACTTTTGAAAAAAAGAGAGATTATAAAAATTTTCTCATTTCTGAATGGTTCATCAAGTTTTAAGGTAAAAATATGCGAAAAAAATTGAAAATTATGTTTTGTTAAAAATATTCAGCAAATCTTAAGAAAATGACCTGGATCCGGATCCGGATCAAAATTAAATGGATCCTAAGCACTGGCTTTTCAATATCTTTGCTTCTTGATGGAGTCAAAATTTGATATTTCATAATTAGACAATTTAATCCAACAGGAAACATATGCAAAAATACAAGGTTGAATTGACCATTGTAAAGTGGAGTTTTTTTCAACAATTTTTTCTAATCTGTTTATCTTTCCTACCCGACATGGTGTAAACCTTTGATATTTCTAATCTGTTTATCTTTCCTACCCGATATGGTGTAAACCTTTGATATTCAAACCTAGATTTTTAAATCTAACAGTAAAAGAATTCTATAGTTTTAAATATCAAAGTTATAATACATCGGGTTGCAAAAATAGGGATTATAAAATCAGGTTTAAGATTTTTTGTAAACAATAAACATTAAATGTATTTTAAACTCACCTAAGAACTTCGTTGGACAGAAAGTTTTCATATTTAGCTTGAGTTAGGCCACCAGACTGATATTCTATACCTTTCATGCAAGAATGCTTAAAAATAATTGAAAACAGAAAAGTTGACTATTTCGTATAAAAAATTTAAATTGATATTTTCTATACATAAAACTAAGATATTTAAAAACAAAGTATATTCTTTGCCTATTATTCCAGCTTTTCCAGCATATTCTACAGCTCTCAGTAGATTTTTATATCCTGCAAAATAAACCCATTATTTTGTTTACATAAATCAGCGGTATAGCAGATTTAAAACATTGTGGGAAAACGTACTTTTGTAACATTTTTAATTACATTTTTTTCAATTTGATAATAATTAATTGGAATTTCAATTGCTTTGGTTTGTTTTTTATTTTCCCAATTTATGGGAGTTGATTTAACAATTTTTCATTCAATTATTTTAAAAACTATTCTCCCAAAGCTCAGCTCTGGAGGGTTTCTTGGCCAAAGGAATTAATTTTTACCACTCTCTCTGATTTTTTAGTCCCTATATCTTTGCAACCCAATGTTGTAGACTTTATAAACTTTAATCTTTAAATTCAGGTAGATCAATAATCTAAGTTGAAATATCAAAGCTCTACACCATCAGGTTTATCAGATATAGGGATAGAATTATTTTGTGTCAGAGTGCGTACAGTTAATTTCCCACCTATAATGTATCTGTAGAAGTCTGAGATATCTGAGTCATGAATAGAGTAAATGATATAACCCATCATTTTGCTGTTGATCTGGGTTTAAGAAAATAATTATTTTTAACTTTTTTTCTTTTGCTATACATTTTTGGCTAAGAGAGGAATAAAGATTTTTCCACAAACTCAAATTTTCTAATCCCTATATCTTTGCAACTTATTTATGTAAACCTAGATGATTTGATCTATTACACTCTAAAAAATGCAATTTTGGTCTTTAGCATCAGGCAACAAAGTTCTTCTTTCATATTTCAAATTTCTTCTTTCATTACTCAAATTTTGATGAATATTTTCCAAAATTACAATCTAACAAAACTTGTTAATAGCTTACACATTGTTCTCTCAGCATGTGTCAAACTTTGTTATATGACATGTTTCTTTTGTCATGTTACAGTTTTCTTTCATTGTAATTTTAGCCGATATTTTAGTTTGTGTAAGATTAAACAAATTTTGATTTATGATCAATCAAACGTTGAACCATTTGCCGGGCTGGCACGGCTCGCACGGCTGGCTAGGAGGGGGAGAATCAGCTGACTTTCTAATTAGTAACAGTTTAGTCTGTTAGCCGACAGCGCTTATGCCTACGTCAATTCGATCTGGAAATTTGGAGATATCAAAAAGATTTAAAGGGAAACCTCCAAGAAACTGGAAGAACAAAATTAAAACTTGTTTAAGCCTTTGTACACTCTCTCAAACTAATGCTTGAATTTTCAATGCTTTGCTTGAAAGAGAGTATCAATGCAAAACCAAATCTTCCATAATTCAGACTGCAGAATCTACTTCTACAAGAATCAAATACGTTGTCTAAATTGGTGATCAATTGATGCCCTGTCCTTTAAGCTTTGAATTGTAATAAAGTGTAAAACTAATGCTGCATGTTACTTTAAAGATTTGTATTAAGATCTTTTATTTCTGCCTATTCATACTTTGTTATTTCATGTATTTGTATTATAAAAAAATGTGATAAACTTTAAACTTATGATGTTTAAATTTTTGTTTTTATTAATTGCATTTTTGCCGATTTATAGGTTTTAAAAACTAATAAATTGTATTAAAAAATTGAAATTTTACATAACAGCCGGATTTTTAAGTATAGCAACAAACTTTGAATCTAGTTAAAACAAATTTTGAGAGAATAGGTGGCGCCACCTGTAACAACCTCTTTTGACGGGTCAAGATTCAAAGCTGAATAATCATATAACAAATGATTACATAGTTGCGCAGTAAGTTGAAGGGACATTCAACAAATTTTGACGCATGCTAATTTTTAAACCGCGCAGTGTCGCTGGTTGAATTGACATGAAACAAACTTTGTTAGATGATAATTATATGGAGGCGTGGCTCGGGCGGCACAGCGAGCGGGCAAACACCGGTTGATAGATCATCTAACAAACTTTGAATTAAGGGGACTGAAAATACATTTAACAAAATTTGACGAATGATTCTACTAAGGTGTATTTGAGTCTGGTGCTCTGACAAATTTTGTTAGATGAAAATTTGGAATTTCTTAGAGTGTAGCATTTAAAGTTTATAAGTTATGAACTAAAGTCTTTCACGTTTGATTGCAAAGATATAGGGATTAGAAAATAAGAGTTTGTGACAAGAATTAAATTCTTTTTTGAAAACTTAAAAAGCAAAATCTAAAATTGTCTTATTTCAAAATGCAAAATGATTGTTGTTTTTGAATATTTTGTTTGTTCCTGATTATACCATTCCAGAACACTAGCCAGGGATTTGGAACCTTCTTGAATCTTTGTCCTACAACAATCGTTAATATTTTTTATAATTTTCAATAAAGTAGTAAATAAATCGCGGTTAGTTGTTTAAATGGACTGTAAGCATTATTCTAAGTGACACTCCAAGCATAGATGGCAATGCTTCAAACCTTTATCTCTAAAAACATTTATCTGATGATCAGAATTGAAAATTTTCTGATAAATCCTATTATTTTTCCGGCAGTAGAAATTCGCAACTATGTTTAGTTAGGAAACCATAATTGAAAATAAATTTTTTTACAATTTTAAACATGAATGTATAATTCCAGATCGAAGAAGGCTTTGAAGGGTACAGTTGTGAGTCTTTGTATAAAGGGTCACTTGAAACTAAGCTACAACCCCTTGGAGGGTCTTTAAAAGTCCAAATCCTATTCTTTTAATTAATTCTAATTTTGGTAAGAAAATTAGAATTTATATTTATAAAAGTCTCAACTCCAATGATCAAATTCTGAAGGGAATAAGGAAAAAATGCCATAATTATTATTCTCATAAATATTTTTATGTTGTAAATATCAATGCCCGAATTATTTTGAATTTGTCTCAAATTAGAAAATTATAAAAGTCTAGTTTTCAGATTAAAGTATATAAATAGAAAAGGCTGAGACAAGACTTTTTAAATATTGTCACATATATACGTTATGTGTGGGGGAAATAGGGAAAGGGTTTAGGTATATGTTTGATATCCAACTGTTGTAACCTGTAAAGAGAATGTTGAATTTGGAATTTTAACTTGGTTTCGAAATATTCCGCATCAGACACCTTTCCATACAATACATATACTCAAATATTAGAAAAAGTACAAATTTAAAAAAAATTCTTTTTTCTTTAAACTCTAGAATTAATTTGAAAAAATGTATTTTTCCTTCGGCCAATAACTGATTCCTTGGAGAACTTGATCAGTATTGTTAAATGATTCAGTCAGAGTAAACTTCTCAATCACATTGTTATCAACAACATCATCAGTTAACCTAAATATTATGTTATCAACAACATCATCAGTTAACCTAAATATTTTGTTATCAACAACATCATCAGTTAGCCTAAATATTATGTTATCCACAAAATATTGAGTTAACCAAATTATTATGTTATCCACATTATCAATCTTTTAAGGTCTAACAGATAAATTTTTTAAAATTATTTTTCCACGTGAGTTTTCATTCTCTGGAAATCCTGGTCTCGTCGTACCGCATACATATTTTCTTACACCAGTACGTGTGTAATGGATCCAGACCGTTTTATTCACAAACCCATTACACTTCATATAGGTTGATTTTTTTTAAATTTAATTTTTGCGAAACGATTTTTCCATTTCGCTGGAAAGCCGAAATGAGACCGTTATTAGATCTTACAACAAATGGACTTGTCCTCATGTAAATTGCTGTGTTTCATGTTTAACTTAAGAGTCCATAACTACTAGTAATCGTCTTTCTATTCCACAGTTTTATAGGTCCACTATATTCAGTACTTACGATGCAAACTGTTTAATGCTTGTAAGGTTTTCCTGTCCACGGATAAAATAGTTTAATGCAACAGATGCCCTCTCCTCCTAGAATATACAACATTTTCTAGATTATATTTAATAATAATAATAATAATAATAATGATAACAACAATAATAACCCTCCATTTTTTTAATACAAGTTGCATAGTAAGGGTCAGGTTGTATTTATTCGTAAATGATATAATCTGGAAACAAATGTTCACGGCCGGGAATATTCCCAACAAACTTTACTTCGCAAAAAAATACGATATTTTTTGAACAAATAATTGTTGTAAATAAAACAAACTAACCTGCATTCTTTGTGTCAGTTTTGCAAACTCAAGAGCATTGATAACCTTTAGGATAAAAGAACTTTTTTGTGAAAATTTATTATTTAATTACGCAATTTTCATACTTGTTGTTTATTTATATTAATATTATTATTTTTTTTACAAATAAATATTATTATTTTGTAACTTTTTTACATATTCTTATCATTAATGATAATTTTTTGACAGTTGTATCAAAAAATATGTCAAAATGAATATTGTGTTGTTTTAATATTTCAATAATTTTTTATTCCATCTAACCTGATCTCTGACTTGGGAAAGATCTTGAAGTGCATAAGTGCTTTCTGTAAAGCTGGTGCAATTCTGCCAAATTAAAATGTTAAATTTTAACGATATTTTTGATTATACTAGGGACGGGCAACGAAGCAGAAAACGAAAGTTTTTCGTTGCGTTTTTTTCAACAAACTAATCGTCGTTTTTAAAAGAAAAAAAATAAAGGGTAAAAATTAACGAACAGATTGTTTTCAACTTTTAAATACGAAAAAGTGTTTCTTACCAAGTAGTGTGAGAAAATCCTGACGTTTACCCGGGCCGCGCTTGGACGAATTTATTCATTTGGATATTTAGAGCAATGTACTTTTTCTTACAAAGTAAGTCATTATATGAAATTAAACTTATAAAAAGAAGATTATCACATAATAATGAAGTAACATGATAAAAATTATATATAAATTATATTTGATAAATAAAAATTATAAATTGAATGAAATTTTAAAAGGGACAGACCGGCTATGTAAGGTAGTTGAACTGAGTATGCAGTGTTGTGGACAAATTCTTTAGGATTCATTTGAGACATATAAAACTTTTAAAAAATCTGTAAATCCTGAGTTTGAGCGCAAAGTCGACGTTCAAAATCGTACTTTTGGGTGGATACTTTGCGCTCAAAATTTACATATCTTTAAAAAATTTTATATGTCTCAAATGAATCCTAAAGAATTTGTCCACAACACTGCATACTCAGTTCAACTACCTTACGTAGCCGGTCTGTCCCTTTAAATGAAAAACAACTCATGGAACAGAATAAGTTATTAGATAAAATAAGTTATAATATTTTTTTAAAAGCATAATACCTGGGCAAGAAGTATAAAAACAGGGAGTAACGGTAGAATTACTTCACAAATTTACATTTTTCATATTTAGTTTTTGACAATATTATGATACATATTTTGTGATGTAATTGATTGCCTAGATGCCATGTGTAGTTTCATTATTAAATTTAATTCCTTAGATTACAAGTATAGTTTCATAATTAAATCTAATTGCCTAGATGAAAAGTATAGTTTCATTATTAAATGTAATTCCTTAGATGACAAGTATAGTTTCTTTATAAAATATAATTGCCTCGATGACAAGTATAGTTTCTTTATAAAATGTAATTGCCCAGATGACAAGTATAGTTTTATTATTAAATGTAATTGCCTAGATGACAAGTATAGTTTCTTTATGACATGTAATTGCCTAGATGACAAGTATAGTTTCTTTATAAAATGTAATTGCCTAGATGACAAATATAGTTTCCTTATAAAATGTAATTGCCTAGGTGACAAGTATGAAGTTTCTGTCCATGTTCTGTTCCCAGATTGATTGTATAAAAGAATAGTTTCATGGCATGAGCTGACATCAAGGTTCCTGATTCAGAACTCTCAGAGACTTCAGAGGGCTCACGTTCTTCTTGCTGAAAAAATACAAATAAATTTTGATGAACCAAAACTTTTTTGAATTGTAGATTGTTCGGCGATAACAAATTAGTGAAAACGATTTTTCTCTTTAAGTTTTGATTTATAACACAACCTTTTTAATACTACAGGTTTACAAGCAAACAAAATAAACCTATTAATTGACAGCATATATGTGTTATGCGCATCCATGCTGTTTGAGTGCTTTGTATAAATAATTTATATACGAAGACGACTGTATCTTTTTTTCAGAAATAGTTTTAAACTTTCCGATTATGATGACAAAAAATAAAGGCAAGAACATATTTAACCCTATCCCTATTTTTGTAAATGTGAATAAATTTACCTTTTTCTCTACTGCAGCAAAGCTGAGTACCCCTGGAGCAAGAATCAACTGGTTGTCCGCCCTAGCATTGGTCAAATTTTACTCCCAATTCTATAGTTTAAAGGAACGTAATTCACGCACCCTTGACCCTTCAGTAAAAGTAAATTCAACCTAAAGTCTGACCACGTCAACCTTGTTGCACCGGATAGTCCTTTGAGTATCTGCTTCATTTATCCGATGCCCGGGTGATACAATACAAACTAGGACCGGAAAGGTTGATCCGGCTCGGAAATTCAAATGTATGTACTAGGGCTTCCCGTGGGTTGGCAAAATAATACTCTAATTTTAAGTGAATGCGCTGTACATCTTGGTTTGCAGTGAGGGCCACCCGCATTTGAATTCTCCGATTTGCAACTATGACCTTCAACCTTTTAGCCAGATTATCAAAGACAACATCCTTATTATTCTTGCTTAAAATTGCGTACTTCCAAACTTTACAGCAGAGTATTTGCAATTACAGGAATTAAGTCTTTATCACAACCTCAAATTTTTTAATCCCTATTTGTTGCATATTTAAAACTTAGATTATCTGATTAAACAGAGTTCATAGTTTTAAATACCTCAGGCCTACGACTTTGGATTGCAAGGTCAGAGGGTATCCAAAAGGACAGTTTGTGGCAAAGACTCAGTTCCTTTAATCTGGTTTTTATAAACTCGAATGGCAAATTTTTCATCAAAAGCACAAAAGATAGAAAAAAATATGTTTAAACAGTGTTTTGACAGAAACTAAGTTTGAATTTGTATTTTATCACTCTAATTTTAAAACACATCTTTTTAATCTTAATCTTAACAGTGACAGCTATAAAAACCGTAGATCTGCAGAAGCTGGAAATGAACGGTTGATCCCTAGATTTACAATACAAAAGTTCTCAGGGCACACAGTATACTTACACATCAGGGTGGACTTTTCCATGCATTTTCAAACCTTTCTTATCTAAACCAAAAACAATATTTAGCTTCCCTTATTTACTTTTAGGTTCAAATCTGATTTGTTTAAGGTAAATACGAATAATACAAATGTTAAATTTCTGCAGACATATTATATATATTATCAATTTGGACAAGTTAGATGCTTTGAAGTGTAAATTTGGATGCTATTATTGCGAACCTAGCATAACCCAACACTTGGAAATCTCTTAAATACAATTCGACTGTTGGAACGCATCATAAATGTTCCTTTTTGATAATATTAAAGCATCAAAACTGTCACAGATACAGATAGGTCACCATTGAAATACAAACTCATGTCTTAGACACTTTTTTAAAGACATATTCGCAGTCACAGTTCTAACTTTCTAAGTCAAAATTACATCAATGTCATACTTTTGAGACCAGATTATGTCTAAGACACTATCCAAGTCACAATTCTATATGTCTAATACTCAATTCAAGAGAAATTCTTAATTTGGAGACAGGTTTCTGTCTAAGACACATTCTAAGTCACAATTAAGACAGGGCCATATTGAGCCCAAATTATGTCTGAGAAGTTCCAACTTTTTCCAAGACTTATTATGATCACAACTATGACTAAGACTCATTCTGATTTACCATTGAAAGAAAAACTTATAATACACAAAGTCTTAGCAAAGTCTTTGATAAGACATAATTATGTCTAAGACACTTTTCTAGGTCACAACTTTAAGACACATTCTATGTCGTCACAATTCTAACTCAAACCCATGTCTAAGTCATGGAAAGACATATTCTAAGTCACAATTACATCAACGTCATACTCTCAGTCCATATTATCTCTAAGACACTATCTAAGTCACAACTATGTGTAAGACTCATTCTAAGTCACAATTCTAAGAAAAATTCTTACTTTCTAAGTCACAGCTATGTCTAAGTCACGTTCTAACTCACCATTCTATATCAAACTCATACTTGTCTAAGACAATTTCTATGTCAAAATTTAAAGTCACAATTATGTCTAAGACACTCTAAATTCTAAAACACTTTCTAACTTCCAAGTAACAAATGTGACTTAGACACATTCTAAGATTCAATTCTAACTCAAAATTCACAATTCTAAGTCTTACTAAGGTCTGAAACGCCGTTTTAGTCATAACTATGTCTAATTCACAGTTGCCTGCAGCACTTAATTTTGATCTAATTTTTACGTTCAACAAAATCGTAGAGCAAAAGCATAACGTTACATGCTATTAAAACTCTGTAAAGAGAATTTACAAGGTTGGTACAAAATCATAATATTTAAACATAATATTTTTCAAAATATTCTCTTCATGTCCAACTACCGTTTACAACTAACATCAGACAGAGGTTCATCAACATTTATTTATAAAACCCTCGACTAAACATAACAAAGTTTAACATCCAACTGATTTACAAAACTGGAGATTTAGTTTAGCGTAAGATGAGATTATCTATCTTTGATAAGCTTTATATTCCCAATAATAACATTTTTCAAGTAATTAATTTACCAAAAACAGATATTTAGGGATTATAGCTAAAAATAAGATAAAAATACACGCAACTAGTTTCAAATTAGTTTCAAAAATGAATGTGTACTGTCTGTGTTTTCATCACTCCTAAATTATAAAAATACACGTACTGCAAAGTAGTAATTGTTTATATTACTCCCATGAACCAAGACAACATTTAATCCTATCAATCAATGTATCTTAGCCAAAGAGAATAGAATATAAAGTAGAGGGGAATTTGCAGAATCCTTCGGTATGAATTTTTTCAGTCCCTTTCAGTCTGAAAGGGAGTTCAAAGTGTACAAATCATGTATAAAATGTTCACAAATTATATGCAGTAGAGTACATTAATATAGTATGTTCCCTAGAATATCCATTTCAATTTCAAATTTTTAAAAGCTGTTAAATAAACTTTATAAAATTAATTAGGTGAATAAAAAACATCATTTGATTTATAGTTATAACGGAAAATCATGTGAAATGATCATTGGTCAATTATGAAACCAGCTTATCTCATAATTTGGTTTTCTTTTAATATTAATTTTAGATTTTCATTCAAATGATGTTCCAGGGCCCAACAGGTTAGATAGCGCAAATATGTGAAGTACACCTGCAGTATGGAAACAGTACAACAAATATCTTAATATCTCAACAGAAACAAACATTTTTAGGTTTTATTATTTTCAAACTCTCATTTTTAACAATTTTATTGTGAAGATTAATAAATAAATTATAAATATTTTTAACAGTAATGAATCTATGTAAACAAAGAAAAGAAAAAGAAAAGAAAAAAGTATGGATGAATAGATCTAAAAACAAAAAAACAATAATCAATATAATCTTAAATACATGTAGTTACAACGTTTTAAAAGTTGGATTTTGGTGTTGTATTCAACAGTTTTTTTCAAAGTGCAAAAAAGCTGTTTAAAATCACAAATAAATAGCTTACAAATTTTAACAGTTTGAAGAAAAACATTTGGGTTTGGTATTGATTGTATGCGCTTGATGTAAACAAACATTTTTTACATTTTCTAATTTGATTTTAAAGATGTCGTCTGTTATTATTGTAATACTTCTGGGTATCAGTGTAGTTACTTGCTAAGCATAAATGGTTCCTAAAATACAAAAATACATTAAATTTTACACAGGCTACACAAAATAGTTGAATTATTATCGAGAAAAAGACGACATTTGGTATTTCCTTATGAAATATTACTTTATATTTTCAAGATACAGTGATAACCAGTTAACAGTGGAATTATCATCGTTCTTATTAGATCTTGCAACGGATGATAAAATTTCCCAAAAATATTCCGGGGCATTTTCATATGTAGATACAAAAATGTATAAAAATATTACTTATCAAATAGTGATGTGACATTACTCAAAAATATTAAAGAAGACAATCTGTGAGCACAGCTAGCAAAAAAAAATTTAGTCTATAGAAAAACATCGGAGCTGATTTGTATTTAAAAATTGCAAAAGTCACACCAGAGTCTAAAACTAAAGAGTGCGCGAATTTTAAGTTCGAGGTTAAAAGTTCTGTAAAATAATGAATAGCTATTTAAATATTAAACTTTCTCAATTTTAAATTTGAATTTCCCGGGAAAATCTGAACCAATCAGAGAAAAGGATTTACGGAGAATATTACATAACCATCGCTAATCAGCTGTTCTTACGTAACTGGAAACAAAACATACAACCGTTTTTGGGTTTACATCCAAAAATTAATTTATCTAAAACGTGAAATTTCTTTAACAAGGTTTTCATTTTTAAATATATCGTTAAGTTGAATGCCGCTTTCTCAGCTGTAGCTGAATGATGATTGAATAATAGACAAATAGGGAAAATGCAGGATTTCAAGATATATAATTTAAACCTCTGTTTAAATTTTGACTCGTCGATTTCGGCGAGTTAAATATTTAACCACAGGGTTAAATATTTAACCTCACGGTTAAAGTTCAGGTTTAAATTAAGTCAGAAGTGGCATTTAACCATGAACTTAAAATTTAAGTCAAAACTTTTCGTTCTTTAGTTTTGGACTCAGTTCAATACTTGCACGATCTAAACCGGAACAAGCATTTACGTTATAGACATGATTATTTGACCCAGCACGTTTTATACACAAATGTAGTCGTTCGGATATATACTTTACTAGCTTGGGAATCCAGCGCTGCCCAGGTTACTATAAAATACTCCGCCGTTTACCCGCACTTGAACGATTTTACCAGGAAACTAAATTTTCGCTATTAAAGCCCACTTACTCAACATTTAAGTTATAGATATGATTATGTGAACCAGCACGTTTTATGTTCTAATGTAGACGTCCGGATATATATTTTACTAGTTTGGGAACCCTGGGCTGCCCAGGTTACTATAAAATACTCCGCCGTTTACCCGCACTTTAACGATTTTACTAGGAAACTAAATTTTCGCTATTAAAGTCGACCTTACTCAAAATCTCAAAACCAAGCTAAGAACGTTCCCGTGGCTCTCTCGAGTTTCCCAATCAAAATTTGAGACAAATCGTTCCATGGGGTTCCTGAGTTATGAACTTATGATCGGACAAATAAACAGACAAAAAGAGATTACAACTTTATTACAACTTTGGGTACTCATTGTTACTTCCGCCGTTTACCCGCACATTGTCGTAAATTACGATTTTAGCTATTTTTCTCGATAAAAGCCTACCCACTCAATTTAAAACCTCAAAACCAAGCTATGAACATTCCCGTGGTTTTCCCACAATCCCAAATCAAAATTTGAGGCAAATCGGTTATAGGATTTTGGAGTTATGATCGGACAAACAGTCAGACAAATAGAGATTACAACTTTAGATATATATAAGATACCTGCAAAAATAATCTTGTGTCCCATCATTATGACACCACGTGCCGTCAGGGAAGAAAACCCCACGTGGTGAAATCCACTCCGATTCATCCTTTGTCTGACAGTATACAGAACAGGCCTAGAAAATACACACTATAGATAAATGAATAAAAAATAGCTCATGTAGGCAATCAACCCAAATTTGACTTTAAGACATCCAATGTTCACAACTTATTTAATTTTAAAATAGCTATCAAAGATCTGCGTAATTTGTATCTGTTAAGCTGAGAAATGTCATCTTATGCGCAATCTAAAAATAAAATATGACCTAAGTCATAAGACAAACCTCACGAAAAATAATTTAAAAAAATGCTAATTGATTTTGCAAAACTAAAAAAGAAATATTTTTAAATCAGAACGAACACACTATACCTGCCATGGTTTGTCTTCAGAATATTTTGCTGGTTTCCCAACAGGATTAAATTCGTCAAGAACAGAATAGAATTTAGCATGTTTTTCACACGCTAACTCTGCAGTTTGGGTTCTACTTCTAATATTGTATAACAGGGTTTAATTTAAGGTTTAAAGAGAACCGTTATTGATCGGCCAAGATCTGACTTTTTAAAATAAATAACGTCTGCAGTTCCTTTAATAATATCAAATACTATAGCTTAAGTGCCTGTCGTTGTCACGCGAGGAATTAAAAAAAAGATCTAAGTTAAAAAAAAAAAATTCAGCTAATTTGGTCCAGCCGTCCGGACAGCTATTGCTAACATATATAAAAAAATACATGGTGAGAGGAAAAAAAATGGATTAACGATGTTTTAGACCAAATTTTCTAAATTTCTATTTTCTTAGATTTTAGGCTTAAATTAAATAAAATAAAAATAGTTTTTTTTCTATGTTTCTAAGACATTTCTTAATGATTTTTTTTTTTATTGCCTAAAATCCAAACAACATAAAATTTAAAAAGATTTTGTGCAAGACATCGTTAATACCATTTATTTGACTCACCCTGTATATAATAAATTTATTTTTCAATCAAAATACAAATTTACATTTTCATATATGAGCGAAGAGCTCTATTATATAGTTAGAACCTGCGTGAAGATGAACAGCTCCTGGTTCCACAAAGATGAGCATCATCACACAGCTCAACCCAGCTCTGTGCACCCTCACAATCCTACCAGGATACAGGGGTCAGCAAAATACAGTGGAACTATTTTTCTTTTTTCTTTTCCTTCTTTTGATCGTAAAGTGTCGCTAAGTTGTTAGACATTGTTAGAAAAATTTTGCGAATTTTACACTCAAAATACTTATAATTAATCTTTTATCAATTTATTATTCAATAAAAAAAAAATCTATATTTATATTCTTCAATCCCTTTCTCTCTCTATTTTCCTCACACCCCCCCCCCCTCCAACCCTAGATCTGACCACCACCATTCATAAAATTCAAACTTATATTCAGTTAATCTTTGGTCGAGTTTAAGCATGAGGTATCACATTTGAAATCTGTTTATTTGTTTTTGTTTATTGTTACTTTTATCTTTTAATTCTTTTAAATTTTAAACATCTAGTATTTAAGTTTCTTATTTTGTATGTTTTCTATAGAATATGCCCTGAATATGGTTAAATAAACCGAAAATTTTGACAAAAAGAGTTTTTGTTTCGCGGATCTGAGAGTGTTAGATTTAGAAGAATTGTATATATATATTTCACTTTATTTTTAGTTTTTGATAAAAAAAATTTCAAAGTTTACCTGGTCCTCAAAACCTTCTAGAATCAAACAAACACGATCAACCTTTAAAACAATATTGATAACAAATTAGGGTTTTAATATTTTACTTTACCCCAGAATCCCTAAACCCATTCGGTGTGCATTAAAGGGAGTGTTCGTGAAAGATGAAAGGTGGTATAGGTTTACGGGGAAAAATAAGCGCTTTTGATCACTACTAATCTTACTTCTATCTGTTGCGCCTATAAGGAGAAAATTGTTAAAAACGAGTCACACCGAAGAACGTAGCGTCCGAACGTACAAATTCGGAAAGTTGCAAAAGTAGAAAAATAATCGCTGACTATTGTTTGTAATATCTGAATGATTTGTTTGGTATTAAATTGATTTGTTTACGATCCGAGTTGAATGTTGCATCTTTCTGAATTTGTATGGATGCCACATTCTTCGGTGCAGTGCAAGTCGTTTTTAACAATTTTCTTATAGACGCAACTAATTATAGAAGTAAGATTAGCAGCAATCAAAGGCGCTTATTTTCCGCCGTGAGCCTAAACCCCTTTTAATTTTTCGCGATCACTCCCTTTAAGTAACGATTTATTGTAGGGGGAGGGGGGCATCCCCCACTTCGGAAAATTGGGGAAGAAAGGAACATCATTTTTGAGAAAAATATTGGCTTATATTGGGGCACCCACCCAGCCGGCCATTTCATTGTTAATATATGAAAATATTAAAATTTTCGAATATTTAAAAACCATGTATGGACATAGAATATTAGAAATTTCTAGAAAGGGGTGAGGTCAATAGCTTGGAGTTGACATAATCACATTGTCAAGTGTTTGCATACATTCTTTAGTGAGAAATATACGAATTTCTCCACTGACAATGATCAGCCAAAAGTTGTTATTTCGACATGCCTCTCTACAAATGGAGGGCCACTTAAAATTACGTTTACAGTTCCTTTAACTAATGTATTTTCTAACCTCCTGGTAACCCGTAGATTTAGCCAGACAACCAGATCTACAAGAGTTCTTTCGTGCATAGGACCACTGAGCTGCTTGAATAGGAACACATTCACCCTGCTTGCACCAACTATAGATATATCAATGGACATCTTATTTCTTGGTTTGAAACCAATAAACGTCAAAAACACGGCTAAACCGATTGGATGCACTTTTAAGTGGAACTTTCATACGAGAGCTCAGGTTGAAAAATGTTTGTTTAATCTTTTTTCTAATGTTCTGATATTAAAAGTTCACAATTAAGGATAAAAAAGTCTTCTTTAACTTTTATTCAAATTTTTTTCTGTACAGAGAATTTTTTTACAACATGGGAAGTTACTGCAAAGCTCCCCCTTGAAGGTTAATGTTAAAAAAAAAATCTAAAAAATATTCACCTTGATCCGTCTCCTCCACATCTAGTCCCTTCTAGAGGGGGTCCAGTCTCTTGAACAGTTTCCCCATTTCTGCAAATAAAAAGTAAAAAAATTAATAAATAAAAAAATTTTAAAACATTGATTTTTTTAAAAGAGACTAATAGGCGTAATTTCAAGTGACCTTTCATTTTATAGAGGATCATGTACAACTTACAACGGTAGCCTTTAACCCTTAGCTTTGTCTTTGCAAAAATATCCTCTGGGTTTAATCTTAAAACTGATCATTTCTTTAAAAGTGACATACGGATTTCATTGTAGCGAGACAAAGAACGCATTTTACAGAATTCAACAAATTTTAAGATAAAAAACAATTGTTGTTAAGATAAAGATGTATAGGGCATTCCAATACTTGAATATATGACCAATTAAAATTGCGTGCACTGCCCCTTTCAGACATTATTTAACCTGCATTTAAGAACCTTGCAGTAATCTGCATCAGCTTGATTATTCTCAACCTCGGCCTTATCCGAGTCATGGAAGTAGAATTTGCACTGCTCATCTAAAGTTTTGTCATAAAATCAAAATATTATAATATATAAACTATATACAAATGTTGAGAAAGATAATCGATTGCTATAGGTTGTACTATCTGAATGATTTGTTTGAAATTGAATGGTTTTTTTTACGGTCTAAGTCGTATGTTGCAATTTTCTGAATTTGTAAGGGTGCTAAGTTATTCGGTATGAGACGTCTTTAACAAGTTTCTCCTTATAGACGCAACAGATAGAAGTAAGATTAGTAGCGATCAAAAGCGCTTTTTTATCGCATTAGACTATACCCCCTTTCATTTTTCGCGAACACTCCCTTTAAACCCCCGGTTTGTTTGAAGTTTAAAGAACCAAATTGACTTTTGGCTGCTCACGCAAGTTTTACAAAAAGACAACAAAACAGGAAGGTTACACAAAATTCATCATTCTTTTTTTATTAACCCACTACAAATCTAATCACCACAAATGTCTTTGAGAAATTACTTGATATAAACTTAATTCTAAACTGACCTGCAGCTATGAAGTGTCCAGGTACACCCATCGTATTGTTGTGATCCCATTTTAGTTTTTCATGCGGTCTGTCATACAAACAGGAGAGGGATTCAGATTGGAGCAATTTCTGTGCACTGCATTTAGACCACTCGGTCTGTCCACGGGACCCTCTGGTTGCAGCCATAATGAACCCATGGCTCTAAATTTGCAGCATTGAAATAGGTAAAGACAATGCATAATCAAAAACTTTAAATATAAAATCTAAACCCAATTTACAAGATAAAATTAATACCTCACATTCATTATTGAACCCATCGTGTGACATACCAAGCGTATGTCCAAGTTCATGTGCAAGCGTGTATGCCGCACTGAACCCTGAAGTTGGATAATTGTTTCCTAGTGCTCCCCACACTCCAAACTCAACTGCCAGACATGAGATATCAGGATGGCACATTGATCCTGTTCTTGCCAGACCAAGAGTATCGTACGTCTTGACGCCATTGCTCTGTCCCCATATGTCTTGTCCACTTACAAGAATCCCTATGTCCCAATGCCTAGGATTAGAGATTGCCATAATTCACTTTTTCATTTTGTTCGTTCATCGCTTTCTTTTCAATCGTTCAATAAAAAATTTATATTGTTTGTTCTCTAAACTTCTATTTCTTTTCAATCTTTCAATCCTTCAATATAAATTTATATTGTTTGTTCATAAAACTTTTATTCATTTTCAATCTATTTCGTTCGTTTTCTCTCTGTCAGTAAAATATTTTGATTAAAATCGTTTGTTAAAGAAAATGGTTTGTTTAGTGTTTGTTTTGAATATTTGTTTGAAAAAATCGTTAGTTCAGTACATAATTATTGTTATTTTAAAAGTTTGTTCCAAAAAGTCAAAAAAAGAATTTCGTTTTTTCCAAATCTTTTGGAAATTTCGTTTGTTCAGTAAAAAGCTATCGTTTTTAAATCGTTCCTTATTGTTTTGTTTTCATTCGTTTTTAAAAAGTGATAATTTCATTAATTTCTGTGAAAAATCCATTACGTTTGCACATTGTTCATTTTTTCTTATGAACGACACCCTTTTTTGACGAAAAATTTTGTTCGTTCTCAAACGTTTTGTTCATTCAAAAAAAAACTATGCCCATCTCTACCTAGGATTTGCTTGGTCGTCTTCAGGATTCATAACCGAGTTGTAGTTGCAGAATGAGGTCAGCAACGCTACCCTTTCTCCATCATGGTTCTCAAACTGTTCAGTTTTTTGAATTTCCAGATAAACAATCATTATATCAACAGTTTGTCCTAGGCTTTTTACTTGATACAGAGCTTGAACTTGGTTTACGTAAGACAAGAGAAGTTCTTCTATTTCATCATCACTATACACTGATGAAAACTTGTTGTATGCAATGTGATCGAAAAATATTGCTGTTTCAATAAGCTTGGGGGTGGAAGTGTCTGACATTTCAGTTTCAAATAGTTCAATGTCTAGAATAGTATCATCCACCTCAACCTCCCAATCCGAAAAAGCTGTAGAATCATGAGAATCAAAATTAGGGAAGGTTGCTCTTTTGACAATATAATGTTCATTGACTAAAACCTCCTCATCGCCCCCAAAAATGTTCAAAACATTTGTATTTCTGAACAAAAACAGCATGCTCTTCAGCCGATCTGTAAGAGGAGTCAGCTCAAAAGTATCCTCCGGTGTTGTTATAAAGCCCATGAATTTGCCTTCAGTACAGCTGGAGATTGCAGCTGTAACATTTTCATCAATATGGATCATTTGACAGCTCAACAGTTTAGAATTTACTCGTTTCCGATTCTCTTCTCCATTTTCCCCCATATAGACTACACTAGCACGTTGAGATACGAGGTTATCATTGTTTTTTAGATTAAGTTTGACGTTGATATCAAAAGCTTCAAACATATACTCATTATCATCAGTTTCACTGCCAACAAGTTTTCTTAGAAGATTATTAGTCTTCTCAATCTTCCGTAGTGAACCTTAAAGAAAAAAAGTAAAAAGTAAAAAATTATTTATTTATGAAATATAACAAAAACACAAAATTAAGTGTTTCAGGAGAAAATATTAAAAACGTCTAATTGTACAGGTTGTGGGAATATTCCCCCAATTCTAAAAAATATAAAAGTAGAAATAAAAGGAATCATGCTTTTTTATTTTAAGGGAGCGGATTTATCTAATGATTTAAACAAATACATTTTGTCATTTTTGTTGTTGTAGCCAATAAACGTCTACACGGCCAAAACAATCAGGCCAAAATTGTTGTTGATGGTTTATGGTTAGTCAACATTTTATTTTTAAAATCCCCCAAAAATAGAATTTCATATTTTTCTCAAAATCTACCAGTGAAAAAAAAATCCAGGAAATTGTTTTAATCTTATTTTATGAAATTCATTAATTTTTAGGACTCTTTGCGTCCATCTTTTATTTCAATCTTGAACATTTTCTCTTTGTATACATTGTGAAACAATAACAAACAAAAAAATTCTTAGATTTTCAAAATTTAATGCAAATAAAATTTTGTTGGAGAAAATTTTTTTAAATTTTGATAGTCTATAAACCTTCCCTAGGGAACGTTTATTTATATACATCCTTAAAGACGTGGATACAGACAAACAAACACCCAAACAAGCAAAGTATATACAGGGTGTCCCAATAAACATGGGAATTCAGTGACGAATTCGATATCGTCTTTGTAAATAATTCTTTGATTTAGTATAGTGATCCCTACTGAGAAAGCTGTAATTTGTAAGAGTTTCGTCTGCTATGTTCACATTATGTTTGTTTATGTTTTGACTTCATACGGTTGTACTTAGTAAAACAAGAAAATTGTAGTTTACAAACAGAGTAAACTTGTCCGTCTTCACTCTTCATCTTGCGGAGACATTATAGACACATCTTTACAGTCTTTTACTATTTTCATTAAATAAACTCTAGCAGACATAATAATATTATGGCTTTTGAAATTAGGTATTACAATGCTAATTTATAACAAAGACGATATCGAATTCCTCACTGAATTCCCATGTTTTTTAGGACACCCTGTAGATAGATATCTGAAGAAAATGGATCAGCAACATTAATATTATAAACTATAAATACTCGAAGCACCAATTAATCTTAATGATATATTTATGTACGTACCGAGCACGTAGTTCTTTTCTATTTCTTTGTCCGTTGAATCACCAAAGTAGAAATGTCTCTCCTATTTAGTTACAAAAAAATGTTTGAAAATTATAAAATATAAGTATTTTTTGGGTTTGATTCCTTTAAACAGAAAAAAAGTTCCACATAAAGAAAAATGCTACAAAATCTAGTTTCGCTCAAGAAGAAAGAAAAAGTAAACATCAAATTTTAAACGAAATTACATAAAAATTTAGATCACTTTCATAAAAAAAATTATTTTTCTTTATTTCTTTATTACCTCATTTGTCATGTCTTGATGTAAACTGATGGATTTTCCAAGTACATTATCCAGTCCGAAGACCAGCAGAAGAAAAATCATTTTTTCTTAGCATATTAGCATGAGAGTTTTTTTCAAGAAATTAGTCAATTGTCCGCTTACAAATTTCAGAGAAAAAGTTCAAAAAATACCAAATTTTTGGGATGTATAAAGCTTTAAAATTTACAAAACAATTTTACAGGTTATAAACTAAATGAACTAAAGCAAGAAACCAACTAAAAAACCTTCAAATTGATAAAGCTAATTTTTGGACTGATTCTTTGGCAGTAATTTTTTTGTATTAAATACTTTTAAATTGGATTCAAAATCTATATTTATCACAAAACATCCAATAAAATTAGATCAAAAAAGATAAAATTCGCCAATTCTTTAATTCTCCAAGCTTGAAATGAGTGATTTTGATTTGTTCAATATTTGTTAAGGTATGACTGCAACAACCTTTGTGAATGGTTGGTTTAATTCCAATATTGATTATGTTAACAGTAAGCGTATGTTAAGCAACCCTCCGTGCAATGTCCAATTCACAAAAGTATACCCTTAAAAGCTTTGTCTAATCAAGTATAAGTTATATATCAATGTTCATCATTTTGAAAACTGAGTTGCGCATTTCTACTACAGGAAAACATGTGTATGAAATTGAATTATTAGAATTAAAACCCAGAAAAACGAAAAATTATCCAGATTGATCAGATACAAGTTTAAAGGGTTACTCGAAAATACGCTTACAGGCTTACAAAATATCGTTTTATTTCATTACAAAAGAGTAACTAATCTTTATTTGCTTGTCTGTCTGTCTAATTTGTTTGTTTGTGTCCAATAAACGTCAAAAAATCTGTACCTTAAGGAAAATTTATGAAGGTTGAATTTAAACAATAGTCTGGAAAAAATTAGACATTTGTTATATTTGAAAATGCATAAACTTCAAAAGAAAAATCTGCGACAATGTTTGTTTATTGTAGAGTACGAGTAAAAAAGCGAATTTAAAAGCGATAGTTAAAGCTTTAATTGTTCCCAGAAAACGGATTTAAACCTGGTTATTAAAGAATTGGCTTTTGCTTAACGAGCTTAACCCTTTATGGTGATTTTTGGTGATTCATCAAAATGCTAAATTTTCTTGAGATATACGATTGTAAAATTTCATAGAAGCATATTTGTTTGCTTACAAGTATAGACAAATAAAACACTTAAAACCGAACAGCCTTAGTGCTTGTGCAGTTGAATCTTAACTAATTTTAAATAAAAATGAGAGTTTTGTAGAAAAGATTGAATAGTTCTAGATCTGTCTGATCCAAGGTTGTAAAATCAGGACACAGTGATTATATAATTACAACATTTGATTTATGCAGGTAATTATTCTTATTCAACTCAAGTGCACAAGGAAGAAAGTACACATCTTCTTCTTTTAACATTTTTTCCCTGTAGTTTTTCGTACACAAAGTAGTAATCTCTGTTTGTATGTCCGATCATAACTCATGAACTTCTGGACCGATTTGTCTCAAACTAGACTGGAGGGGAACCCAGGCTAAAGTATGTGTCTCACTACAAGACAGGCAGCTAGCTAAAGTATTTTTCTCACTACAAGACAGGCAGCTAGCTAAAGTATGTGTCCCACTGCAAGACAGGTAGCTAGCTAAAGTATGTGTCTCACTGCAAGACAGGCATCTAGCTAAAGTATGTGTCTCACTACAAGACAGACAGCTAGCTAAAGTATGTGTCTCACTACAAGACAGACAGCTAGCTATAGTATGTGTCTCACTACAAGACAGGCAGCTAGCTAAAGTATGTGTCTCACTACAAGACAGGCAGCTAGCTAAAGTATTTGTCTCACTACAAGACAGGCAGCTAGCTAAAGTATGTGTCTCACTACAAGACAGGCAGCTAGCTAAAGTATGTGTCTCACTGCAAGACAGGCAGCTAGCTAAAGTATGTGTCTCACTACAAGACAGGCAGCTAGCTAAAGTATGTGTCTCACTACAAGACAGGCAGCTAGCTAAAGTATGTGTCTCACTACAAGACAGGCAGCTAGCTAAAGTATGTGTCTCACTACAAGACAGGCAGCTAGCTAAAGTATGTGTCTCACTACAAGACAGGTAGCTAGCTAAAGTATTTGTCTCACTGCAAGACAGACAGCTAGCTAAAGTATGTGTCTCACTGCAAGACAGGCAGCTAGCTAAAGTATGTGTCTCACTGCAAGACAGGCAGCTAGCTAAAGTATTTGTCTCACTACAAGACATACAGCTAGCTAAAGTATGTGTCTCACTACAAGACAGACAGCTAGTTAAAGTATTTGTCTCACTACAAGACAGGCAGCTAGCTAAAGTATTTGTCTCACTACAAGACAGGCAGCTAGCTAAAGTATTTCTCACTACAAAACAGGCAGCTAGCTAAAGTAATGACAAAATGTAAACAAATAAGTAAAAGTGAAATAAAAATTTTGGATGAAAAAATTCATGACGATAAAGATCCTTCAAAATAATTTGCAGTACATATTTCCATGATTTTTTTCCGCAAAACCTTTTTAATGCTAGTAATTAGTACTTCTTTTCCAAATACTTTTTTGATTGTGACTTGATTGATTTCATGCATTATATAAAAGTCATTGAAAATTATACATTCCACTGAAATATACATAAGTGTTATAACAATTAAGATTTTCATGGACATTGTAAAAAGTATCTATAAATTATAAATAGAAAAATTAAAATTGTTCATTATTTATTTTTCAAAAAAAATTTAAATTTTTATTGAATATAGTAAAGAATATCCTAGAATTAAAATAAAAATAGAAAATTGAAAAGTTTTTTCAATTTTTTTGTGCATAAAATTTAGATTTTATTGAATATAGTATTAAGAATATCCTTTAAATAAAAATAAAATTGAAAAAAAAGGTTTCATATTTTTTTGTTCAATAGATTTTATTGGACATTGTAAAGTGTTTTATGTTAAAAATAAAAAACTAAAAAAAGTTTTTCTTATTTATTTTGTGTAATTACAATTTAGATTTTAGTTTTTCCATAATTGTTTTCACATTGTTTTCAGGTGTTCTTTCGTCGGAGTTATCAAGATCTCTCGCAGCCTGTAAAAATCATTGACCTACTTGAAATATCGTCAAATTCAACCTTTTTAAAAATTTTAAAAGTATTAACTTTATGATTAAAATGAATTAGATTAAAATAAAGCTTTAAAATGTATTTTATGTACATAAATAAAGTGGTAACCTAGAATTCGACTTTTAAACTAAAATTATGTAAATATATTCCAATGAAGGTAATGTCGTCTTCCTATTCTACAGATTTCTGGTTATCACTGTTTTTAATATAAATAAAAACTTTTCTCATTCGATTGAACTTCTTTCAAAAACATATAAATTTTACAAAAGCGAAGAGATAGCGGGGGATTTGATTATATTAAAATCTATGATTTTGACATGTGAAGAGGGGTCGGGAGGAGGGAGGGGGGATTTAGGGTTGATTTAGGGAGTGATTGTTTTACCTGGAATAACCTGTGATACACCCAACCATCAAAGCTTCCCAGGGTTGATTGTAAAACCTTAAAACATATACTACTAACTTTAATGGTTAGGTTGCAAGGGAGGATTTAAAACTAGTTCAAAAAGTACGTCGGAAAAATATTCAAAAATAATTTATTTTTATTTTGACAATTATTAATATGTGACACATGTTATTAATTCCATTTTTCAAGCCCTTTAGCTTAATTATTAAAAAGTATTTTTGACTTTTTTAAACGGCCCGCCGTTTGACTGTCCTCCAAACTACCCTATGCATCAAAAAAAATTTGGCGTTCTAATGTAAGTTGTTTAAAGTTATTTAGAAAAAACCACAGGGTGAAGGGGGGGGGGCCGGGTGGAAAACACCCCGCACACCCGACCGTTATAGATTTAAGCAATCTTATATCTATTTGATGTTCCTGAGAAGCAGATAGTTTACCAGCAGCTTGATAATCAATATATTAAAAGAACTGTAAACGTTATTTCAAAACACTCTCCATTGATAGAGTGGCATGTCAGATTGACAACGGTATTCTTAAAAAGTGATTTGCGAATTTCTTGATTCAGAAACTATAGAGAAATTATCAGAATTAAAACTTTTTAGATCAGAAAAACGACATTATCTTCCACGTTGCGGATCAGATTAAGATTGGAGATGCCCCTCTTTTTTAGTGTTAAAAATGTAAATTTGAGTTTGACACTTCTATTCACTCTACCTCATCTTTGAATTCAAAGGCATCAACAATTCCAACAACATTTGGCCTAAACATTTCAACATATTTTCATCTTAGAGACAGACATAAAATTTAAAATTTGAATTAAATTTGATTATTTTCCAATTTTTTTATTTTCAAATCAATAAAATAATTTTTGATTTTTATCAAAAACTTTGCTTTTAAATGGAAATCCAAGCTATTAATATAATATTATAAAGATTTATTGACTGATATATAAACAAATATTAATGGCGAAGTTTCAATTTTTTTCAAAAACTTTGACAACAATATGCTAACTTTTATGATTTTTTTGATGATGTGTTACATTTTTTATAGCAAACTTCAAGAGAGAAAAATAAATGTACTTAACCTAAGATGCTGTAGAAGCGTATCTCTATCAGATCTTAGCCTATCAAGATGAGTAAAATCCATGTTAGCAAACCGGATAAAATCAGCGGCATTCTTAACAACAATCAATCAGTCAGTTAAGCAATCTATCAATATCAATAAATCAATAAGTCAATCAACTAATCAGTATCAAGGAATTTATCAAGATATGTCAGGCAACAATTTACTTTTTTTTACAAAAAAATACTTAAATAATTCGTTAAAAAATGTATTTAGTATTAAAAACATGTTTATGTCCCAACTTACAATTGATGACAGATAGATTAAAGGAGAAATATCTTAAAATAACAATAAGAAAGAAATATTAAAAAACTACAAGAAAGAAATATAAAAAAACAATAAGAAAGAAATATAAAAAAAACAATAAGAAAGAAATATAAAAAAACAATAAGAAAGAAATATAAAAAACAATAAGAAAGAAATATAAAAAACTATAAGAAAGAAATATAAAAACGATATTAAGAAAGAAATATAAAAACTTTAAGAAAGAAATATAAAAAAACTATAAAAAAAAGAAATATAAAAAACTATAAGAAAGAAATATAAAAACAATAAGAAAGAAATATAAAAAACGATACGAAAGAAACATAAAAACTATAAGAAAGAAATATAAAAAAATAAGAAAGAAATATTAACCAAAGTTTTTTCTTTACAAAAAAAATACTTAAATAATTCGTTAAAAAATGTATTTAGTATTAAAAACATGTTTAGTCCCAACTTACAATTGATGACAGATAGATTAAAGAAGAAATATCTTAAAATAAAACAAATAAATACAATAAAAATAAATAATAAATAAAAACAATAAGAAAGAAATATAAAAAATGATACGAAAGAAACATAAAAACTATAAGAAAGAAATATAAAAAATAAGAAAGAAATATTAACCAAAGTTTGTGCTTTAAGAAGCCCTTCAAACCCAAACGCCATTATCATGTCGTTTTTTAATTTGTAACTGTGTTAAGCTGATTAATGTTTATGTTATATTTTCAAATAGATCAACTTTTTTTGGTAATCCTTTGCAATATAATTAAGAATTAAAAGAAGGAACAAGGACAACAATCATTAAACATGTTCAATATTAATTCTGCAAAAACCTAAAATGGTGTTTTCGAGGAATCCAATTATATAGAAACCCATCTTTAATTAGTTTGAACAAGTTCATATTTATTAAGACATGGGTTTAACCTATTTTATATATTGTTAATACTTTTTTAGACAGGGTCGACTTTGAAGTGTCGGAACTAGGCCTTTAATTTTATATTTGTAGCTCTCTTTATTTGTTTGTCTATATGTGTATATATTTTGCCCAATAGACATGTAAATTTTAAAACTTGAACTTGTTTGATCCTAGCTTTAGTTTAACAGGAGTAATTGGAAAATGCCGAAAGATGTTTGCATGACAGTTTGCACTTTTGAATGCAGTGCACTGAAAACTCTGGTTCTTTTGAAGTACCGGGCTGACTTTTAAGCTGATAGAATTGTTGTATAGTATGTATTGTACAGATCGCAGGCTTTAGACGGCAAAACGGGGACGGTACACCAGGCAACATTTGTTGCATAAAACTTGCAGGGTCGACTCTACACTTTGTAGTCCATACAAGACTCACGAGTAAATGTATACACAGTACATGCTGTACTGATTGGATCTGAAAAGGTCAGAGAGTACACGTCTCAACTGTGCACTACCTGCAGAATCCACGTGGAAGCTAATAATCTGAAAAGGTCAGAAAGTACACGTCTCAACTGTACACTAACTGAAGCAGAAGCAATGCCTGGAAAAGAGATTTTTAAAATTTTGACTTTCTGATTCCTATATTTTTGCAACCTAATGTTGTAGGATTGTTTAAAAACCACGATTGAGTTCAAATTGATCAGAAACCAAATTTCTTAGATCTATAAATAAAGGTATTGTGCAAAAAAAATCGAAATTAGGATTCTATGTATTTTTACGGGGGGGGGGGGGTATATCCTATATCCTGTATATATATATATATCCTCAGATTAGTGAAAATGTTTGCCTTTACTACTAAACATACCTTGTGCAAATTCAGAGACTACAAAACTCCTAAAAATATTTTTAAAAACGTTAGAAACTTTTATAATTTAAAAATAATTTTACATTTTGGATTGAATAAAAGGGACTGTAGGCGTAGTTTGTGTTATCCTACATTTATAAAGCGCATGTCAGATTCACAGCGGTATCCTTTAAACCTACCAGGTGCGTCCACTTTGTTTTGCGATTTTTTAAAGGTACTTCTAGACGTCTCACCCCTTTAATGTTTTATAAAGGTACTTCTAGACGACTCATCCCTTTAATGTTTTATAAAGGTACTTCTAGACGTCTCACCCCTTTAATGTTTTATAAAGGTACTTCTAGACGTCTATTTATATATACATATAAATATATTATATTTGTAATCTGCGTTTCAGCAAACCAATTTGTATGTTTTCCCAAGACCTCTTTAGGGCAAATAATGTCCAAATCTTTGCCATTTTTCAAATCTTGCTTAACAACTTTTAATACTGCACCATTTTAAATGCGAAACTCATCAAACTAAGAAGATTCGCGAATATTCCATGAGAAACTGTCAATTTTGTAGACTGTTTGTGGGGTTTTTGTGGATTTTTCCTGCTCAGACACCCCTCTTTCTGTCAAAACTATCCATTACACTTTCCCCTTGTAGTCCACATGTAGACTGTTGCCTCATCTATATTATTATTCTCTAATTCATGTTAAATCTTGTCAAATATGTCTGCTTTGTATTTGGAAAGTTTTAGGCCCAACTTGTTTTGTCCTCTTTCCCAGGTTTGCATTGAAAACGTTCCTGTGCTGATGACAACGGAGCTAAACAACCTCCGGGAAAATGCGAATTACATAGAAATAAAAAGTTTGAATAAAGTCCGTTGAGAGAACACAACCAGGTTAGGTACAGTGACCTATGAAAATAAATTAAAGGGCTGAAACGTCTAGAAATACCTTTAAAGTACCTTCTTTCTACAAATTGATTTTTTTCAAATGCGGTTTCTTTTAAAAAGCGACTTGCGGTATTCTCGCTACAGAAACAATGCAGAAAATTGTGAAAATCAAAGACTTTTTAATTTATTACCAGTACGCTACCTTCAAAAATATTAATACAGATAAAGGTTTAAAGGGCCCGGCACTGTTGTAAATCGGGCATAGTCCTTTTAAAATAGAGGGTTCCATCTATTTACGACGAGAATATATTCTTTTGGATCAGTTTAAATCATGATAGGATTTGTATTGCTTGAATTTAGAACAGTGACAAATCAAACTGAAGTGAATGAATTATAAGATTTGTGGCAACTTTCCTAGCATGCATATCAGCAGTTTCTACTGATAGTATAGGGTTGGCTGATGTAGATCCAAGAAGACTTTGTACTTTACCACTTGACACCTAAACAAAAATTGATGTTTGTCGATGAATGCTTAAACCAGTGATCGACAGGTTATCAGGTTTTATGGTTCAATTAATTTTAATTAATTTTACTTCGATTTGTTATGGTTAAAAACGTCTTACACTTAAGAGCGCAGGACCCATAAAAATCCACGGAGTGGCATTATTCCACTCCTAGCTCAGATCGTAAACAATATTTCCTAACATTTTTTTACATATACGATGTAGATACTTTAAATGACGATTTTTTGCCGCTAGTTGTCTCTCCTAAGCTAGTGAAATCCTTGATTTATCAAGAGACGAGACACCATGAGCGTCAAATGTTGTTACTTTTTATCTTGGTGAAGTATTATCAGAAACAAAATCTTGAAAATATTTTATAATTCACTCACTTTCTCAAAAAGTTCCACAAGTCCAAAGTCTGAGATAATGTCTACTGTGGGTTTATGGTTGAATGAGTTACTCAAGTAGCTGACTGAGCCTGGCTGGGGAATACCCTCTAGAGCCTGTTTTCCACTCTTTATAAGGAACCTGGAGAAAATAAAAATATTAAATACATTTTCCGTAACTTATGTGTTTAATAAGATATCTTATGTGGTACAGTTGGCTGATGACGATATTTAGGCATCTTGTGTTTATTTGATGCTTTTATAGAGCAAATTTTTTCCTTATTAGCATAAAAGTCAACTCTCAAGAACTATAGCTTAAATCTAATATTACATATTGTCTTTCTATTCTACAGTTTTATGAGCTCATTTTAAAGGAAAACTGAAGGTAATTTCTTTCTAAAATAGTTTAAGTCTTAAAATTAGAAATGTTTTCAATAGTTTTGTTTACAAACACTTTACCATTTTCATGTAAAAAATCAAAGCTGTTACAAAGTACAAAATCTTTAAATACATTTCTAAGAACATAAATAGATCAAAGACGATATTTTATCAATATGTTTTGATATAATTTTATTGAATATTCATTTCTTGCCATTCTATCTTTTAAATAAAAGAATGTTTTTTTTAAAATTTTGTATGGTTACTGTCGGCTTATGAGATAATTCATTCAGACAAAATTAAGGGCTGTCTTTAGTACCGGTAACCACCAAAATAATTCTCTGAAAAATAGGTTTCGGAAATCAAGTCCTAAATTATGGCACTAAAATAGTCCTGTGGAAAAAGGCCTTAAAATGAAAAGTCTCTGGAAATAAAGTCTTTCCATTTGAGACTTAATTTTCTAGGCTACCTTGCTATCTGAAGTTGAAGCACAGTGTTCTCCCCTTCATATGTACATGCAGCAGATATCATTCCAAATATTCTAGGTAAAGCTGAGTTTGTCATGAAACCATGTCCACCACAGGACTTTCGTATCGTGTCAACTGCTATAGAGGACTCAGAGGTAATCAGTACCTTGTAAAGTAAAAATAGTCATTAAAGGGAATGCTAACGTAATTTAGTTGATTCTAATTTTTCAATGAGCAGTCTTTATAATTAATCTCTTCGCTTTTATAGGGCCAACCACGCAAAAACAACGTACGTTGGTTAGGCGGGTCCAAACTGCATAGTAAATTGTGATGAAAAATATGAAAATATATATTTGTCACTTCAGAGCTGTAGGCCAATAACAGTTGGACCAAATTGGCCGTTGCAAATAATTTGACAGTTTTAAACATATTGTTTGCGGGTTTATTGTTAGAAAATTAATTTATCTAAAATCACCTTCATAGCACAAGATAAAGCATGCAGCTCCGGTAGATTGTCATAATTTCCCTGGAATAGTTAGATTCTTGGCAAACAAATCGATAACAGTTTATTTTAAGTAAATCAAGTAAACATTTGTATTTTTTTTACTATGTAACGGTTAGTTTTAATTTCAGCGACACATGTCATGCTCTTGCACGCAAAATTCGTCAATATTTCTTTTAAAAGTATGTGCTATTTAGCGAGGTAAAATCAAGACATTGTGACATTTCAAAATGGACCAAGTCTTGAAAAATGTATACAACTTTTTGTAGAATGGTTTAAGGTCAGGGTTTGTCTTAAAGTTCACAAAATTGTCAATTTAAATTGTCTTAGCGTGTTCTTTTTCATCTATACAATTGAGTATGAATTTATAAATGTGATGGGCGGATTTTTGGTAATGACAATTTGGTAATGACAATTTGTTAATGACAATTTGGTAATGACAATTTGGTAATGACAATTTGGTAATAATGAGAGAAACAGCACATTATTAAACTTTTAATAGGCCGCAGCGCTCGGCCCCCTAGCCCATCCTAGCCGCAGCGCTCGGCCCAGAAATTGTCTTAACCTAACCTAACCCTAAATAATGTGATAAACAGCAAATTATTAAACATTAAATTGAATTAAATTTAACTTTTATGAACAAATTGTCACTTTTTTGTAGTTACCAAAATGTCATAACCAAATTGTCACTTTTTTGAAGTTACCAAATTGTCATTACCAAATTGTCACTTTTATGACGTTACCAATTTGTCATTACCAAATTGTCACTTTTATGACGTTACCAAATTGTCATTACCAAATTGTCACTTTTGTGAGCTTACCAAATTGTCATTACCAAATTGTCGTTACCAAATTGTCATTACCAAATTGTCATTACCAAATTGTCATTACCAAATTGTCATTACAAAATTGTCATTACCAAATTGACATTACCAAAAATCCGCCCGTCATAAATGTATCTCCTCATTTTTTAATTTTGATCTTTAATTATGATTTAAAAACGCTAATTTTGGAAAAAATACCTGTTCAATTTCATTTTGTACATTGTTGTACAAATCCCATAGGGTGGAACTTGCAATATGAAATCCAACTAAAAAACAAAATTAATTTAATGATTTTCATTTATAGAAGATCTTGTTTAGAGGCTTAAAGGTACTGTACGCGTTATAGCAAGTGAACCTCTTTGCAAATATGACAATGCCCTTGAAACCGTTAACTAATTAATAAAATGAAAGATATTACCGTTTTTCTAGGTTAAAAAGTACTTAATTCAATTTTTCTTATATGTTTTCCTGCAGTAGTAATACGTACGTCACTTTTGTAGAGAAACCATCATTGTAAATAATCAGTTTTCAAAATTATAAAGTTTGATATCCTATTCATACTTAACTAGACAAAGCTTTTAAGGGTACCGTTGTAAATCGGGTATTGTCTATCCTCCTATTTCAAGTAAACCTACTTTTAAAGAGTTACACGTCTGATTCACAAGAAACCCCATTGAACCTTTGTTTAAGAGTTCTCCTTAGTTCCTTAACAAGGAAGAAAATTGACGGAAACTTTTTGATTTCAACATTGAAAACAACGATATCTTCCTCATTGCCAATCAGATGGGGATTAAAAGGGTACCGTTGTGAATCGAAAAAGTAACTCTTTTAGAAGAGGTTTTTAAAATCGGGTGGACATTCCCTTTAACATCTCATAGTTTACCGGCCATAGCTAGTGCTGGGATGAGTTTAGCTTGTTGGGTTGGATAATCTAGTATTTTAGGTTCTAGCTGCCCTTCATCAGCTTCTCCTTGTCTTCTTACAGCACTATACCTAGACATTAGACAATAATCTAGTATTTTAGGTTCTAGCTGCCCTTCATCAGCTTCTCCTTGTCTTCTTACAACACTATACCTAGACATTAGACAATAATCTAGTATTTTAGGTTCTCGCTGCCCTTCATCAGCTTCTCCTTGTCTTCTTACAGCACTATACCTGGACATTAGACAATAATCTAGTATTTTAGGTTCTCGCTGCCCTTTATCAGCTTCTCCTTGTCTTCTTACAGCACTATACCTAGAAATTAGACAATAATCTAGTATTTTAGGTTCTAGCTGCCCTTCATCAGCTTCTCCTTGTCTTCTTCCAGCACTATACCTAGACATTAGACAACAATCTAGTATTTTTGGTTCTAGCTGTCCTTCATCAGCTTCTCCTTGTCTTCTTACAGCACTATACCTAGGCATTAGACAATTAGACAATAATCTAGTATTTAGGTTCTAGCTGCCCTTCATCAGCTTCTCCTTATCTTCTTACTGCACTATACCTAGACATTAGACAGTAATCTAGTATTTTAGGTTCTAACTTTTCTTCTTTAGCACTATACTTGGACAAGAATAGGGCCGGTTGGATGAAAACAGACGTATATAAAGAGGATATTAGGTATCAGCACCCTGGAGCAGTGATATCTATGGTAGTCCCCCCTCTCAGAAAGATAAAAAATAGAGGACTTGGTAAAATTCTTGTCTACGGCCCTATATTAAGAAAAGATTTAAAATCCTCAGACTGAATCTTTTGATGAGATAGAGCTTAGAAACATAGTTTGAACTCGTTGTCAAGAGCGTAAACTTTTAAATGTGAATATCTAAGTTAAAGTCCCTGTATATAAAGTCCCTGATTACAAAGTCCCTTAATATAATGTCCCTGAATATAATGTTCCTGAATATAATGTTCCTGAATATAAAGTCCCTGAATATAAAGTCCTAAATATAAAGTCCCTGAATATAAAGTCTCTGAATATAAATTCCCGGAATATAAAGTCCATATAAATTCCCTGGATAAACGGAAAATGTATCGAAAGATAATTAAGCATAGACGAATACGCCAATAGAAATAAAAAATGACTGCGATTTAAAAACAGATTTAAGACTGAAACCCACAGAGTAGAAATATAAATTCAGATATAAAGAAATTGATTCTTTGTCACAAACTAAAATTTTCTTATCCCCATATATTTGCAACCTGATGCCGAATTTAAAGAATTTGAGACGCGGCTTAAATTTAAGCCGCGACTCAAATATGGTTGGTTCCACTTAAAATCGTATTCAATGTTTCAAGATTTAAGCCGGCGCTCAATTGAAACCGTTTTTTTGGGGATTTAAGAAGCGGCTCAAATTCATTGAATTCGGACTCTGATAGCGTGAAGCTTTAACATTTCAAACGTAGATTATTTGATTCAACAGAATTCATAATTCAAAACATCAAAAGTCTACATGGCATTGGGTTACAAAGATAAAGGGAATAAAAAACCAGAGTTTGTGGCAAAAACATATGTTTATAATTGTAACATTTAATCCCTTGATATCGTTACAATCCCAGACATAAATCCTAGGGAAATCAAGATCAATCATTGCCCCCCATCTTGGAGGGTTAATGCAAGAC
>NW_019397760.1:7590-43989 GCF_000591075.1 Eurytemora carolleeae | reverse complement strand
TTTAAACAAAATTTGAATAAATGAATTTGATATAAATATTAGAGAGTAAAAATATGACCTGTTAAACATCGAAATGAAATATAGATATAATTAAAACAGTCAATTGCTGATCAGTTTGACTTTGATACTAGTCTGAAAACTTTCTTAAAACGTTAAGCAATGCTTTGCCAGTTAAAGATTTATATTTTTATTTATGAGATTTCTCAGACTTGTCTCCTTATGACCCCCCCCCCCCTCTCTTGTTCATTATTCACAATATTTTAACATTTTAGTCCGGGGGGTGTGTGTACAGGGGTAATTGTTAAATAATAACTGATAATTTTTAAGAAATTTAGATGGTTCAGGTGCAGTTTACTAATATTTATGATATCTATGTCTAAGATTTTGAAATAAACAAGTTGACAACCCTGTCACAATTATAAACCCAAATTGAGACACATTTTTGGGATCAAATTTCAACAGACTAAATACATAAAAACTCAGAAAGAAAGTTTTTAGAAATAGATGGTTCGAAATATACAGTATTTTGACAAAAGACAAGTGTTGATATATTGGAGATAAAGTTAAATTATTTATCAATTAAAAAATAATTTGGTCATAACTCATAACAATGCTTTATCCTTTTTGATTTTGTTTTTATATTAAGGGTTTACATTATAAGAATTAAAAAAAATTGAATAAGGGTGCAGGGAAAATGATTTGAAGAAAAACTTGGAACACACACTCAATAATTTTACCCAGTTTTTCAGTAACTATTCTTTCATGAATTTTCGCCCCCACTAAGTGTCAAAATACGCTTAAAACTAATGGCATATTAATGCATTTTCCCCATGTTTTTACCTTTTTTGAGAGCAACCTATTTTCTTTTTTTTCTCGCAACTAAGACTTGGAGAATTTTGTTTCCAGAATATCTCCAGATTTATTGGAGATAAAATTCTCGAAATAAATTTTTCTAGGAATTTATCATAAAAAAGGGGAAACGAGAATACGAGAAATTGGTCCCCAATAATTCTCTAAATTTGGGACTCAACATCGGGGAAATATCAGGGAAATTCTGGGGAATAGGTCCTCAGATGGTTCCATGGAAAAAAGTTCCCAACTATGTTTACTGGGTTATACCCCCAGGATTCTAGGGGGTCCCCCAGGATTCTAGGGGGTCCCCCAGGATTCTAGGGGGTCCCCCAGGATTCTAGAGGGGGGGGGGGGTAAAAAACCCCTATTACTTCCCTTATTTACGCCATCTGCTGGAGTATATGAAAATAACAAATATGAACGCTGACAATGCGGTCAATGCCTATAGATATATGAACGATATCTGTCCTTGTACATTATTTCTGTACTCATATACTACGAAACCCAACTTGTACAAAAGATTTTTTGCTGTACCTCAGTTATATACTCATATACCTTGATAATGAATATAATATTAATTATGGATCATTTAACATTGTTATACATGGGAGTAGCTGAGCAATTGAGAGACAGGAATCTCTAGCAAATGATTTTACAAGAAGCAAAGAACATTCACTTTCAACTATTAATTACTTGTAAATTTTTGAGAAATTTTCTCAAAAGATTGCCTATTCCCACAAGCATGGACGTTAACTACTGATCGTTCTCCATCATCTCCATGGTCTGTGGAGATTGATGAGATAGTCAAAACTATTTCGAATTTTAAAATTTTGACGTAACTTTTGGACATTTACCATGATTAAAATGATTTTTAAATACATAAACCTTTAAAATGGCTACAAAAAACTTTCTGTATACATAATGTTTAAAATATTTAAAATGCTTTTTCCCAAGTAACAAAAGTGAGGAATTTTCCCAGATTCCCCAACCATGGTAACTTTCTTTGAAGAATTTACGAGGAATTTCTTGAGATTCATTGCCTGTAACTGATTCTTTTGAAAATTCTCAAGAAATTCACCAGAATTGGTCCCCAAAATGAGAGATTTTTGTGGGATCACAGTTTTGAGAAATTCCTGAAAAATTTTACGGAATTTTTCCCCATGAAATTCCTCAGAGTTTCTCTGGAATACTTCTACGGAAATTCCTGAGTAATTCTTATGACTTGTTTACGGATCTTTGGGGAAATTTATTTAATTCACCCCAAGAAAATCCTGAGAATTTCTCCTGATTACTTCTCCGGAAATTTCTGAGAAATTCTTATGACTTGGTTACCAAGTTTACGGAATTTTAGGGAAATTAAATAAGAGAATAAGTTTCGAGAAATTCCTGAGAATTTTTCTGTAATTTTTCTCAAAAAAATATCTAAGAATTTCTTAGGAAATTCTTAGGACTTGGTCACCATGTTTACAGATTTTAAGGGGTTAAAAAGAGAATTAGTATCGAGAAATTCTCCTGAATGCTTCTCCGGAAATTCCTGAGAAATTCTTAGGACTTGGTCAACAAATTTATGGATTTTTAGGGGAATTAAATAAGAGAATAAGTTTAGTGAAATTCCTGAGAATTTCTCTGCATTTTTTCTCAAGAAATTCCTGAGAAATATTCACTACAGAATTTTCAAGTACTGTTTTTTTCATAAGGTGTCTCGGAGGTTCTCTTCTATTATGCACTGCCCAAACTAAATCTTTTTTTCTTTGCATCCTTATTGATAAAAAAAATGACAATTTACTTTAAAACCATCTTTTAAAAAATATTTTGAAATTTTTTTTTTCTTGACAATTTTGTTGTCTGAACAAACAAAATACATGACAACTTCAGTAAGATCAAAAACAACTATAATATTCTGACTGAGAAGATGGTTATACTTCTAAAAAGTTGGAGGGGCAATATAGTTATTGAGTTATTCACTATTATTGGGCCTAAGTCCTGGTCAGTGAATTTACACAGGAATATGCTGAGAATATTTCAAGATATTCCTGAGGAACTCTTGAGAAAATTTTGGGAATAGGAAATTCCCAGGAATTGGTTTTGAAGAACTTTTCACTGGAAATTCCCAAGAATTTCCATAAACTTTGTCAACGGAATTGGCAACAAGAAATTCCCTGCAATTGGTTACAAGAAATTCTTGGATAGAGTTATGAGAAAATCCTTGGAATGGGTTTCAAGAAATTCCTCCGACCTGGTTTCTCGGAATGGGTTACGAGAAATTCCTTAGAATAGCTGTCGACATTTTCACCGGATTTTCCTGTGAAAGATTCCTGGGAAATTCTGGGGATTCCCAGGAAAGATTTCTGGGAATTTCTGCGGATTTTCTGCAAAATTGTTACTTGGGATAAGCATTTTTCATATATATCGCCTAACTGAAAATATAAAAGATTTTCTATTCTATATTTTTACCTCATGCACGGATAAAAATGAACCTGAAAATATTTTTTACATCATGATATAAAATCCGTAAATATTTTCGTACACTTATTCCCATTACCAAGCCAAAAAACGGCTCGGTAATGAAATCTAAAATTAATAATTTTTTTTAAAAATAATCAAATGTAAAATCTATTCTGCTATTCTGTAGTGATCGCACAATTAGGGTTTCCATTTTTCCGGAAAAAAATTTCCATTTTGGAAATGGAATGATCCGGAAATTTGTTGCGTAAACCGGAATCCTGGGATAATTCCGGTATAAATGGAAACCGAAAATTTTCCGGTTTACGTCACGTAAACCTGAAAAATTTCCGTTTTACGGAATGGAAACCGTAAAATTTCCGGAACGATTTTCCGGAAAATTTCCGGAACGATATTCCAGAACGTTCCGGAAATTTCCGGAACGTTCTGGAATTCCGTAACGATCCGTAATTCCGGAAAAACGTTCCGGAAATTTCCGTTTTACGGAAAAAAATCGTTCCGGAATTCCGATTTTCCGGAACCTTTTCCATAATGGAAATGGAAAAAATTTCCGGATCATTTCCGTACGTAAACCGTAACCCGGAATTCCGGTGGAAACCCTACGCACAATGTAATCTATTAAAAATGCCGTAAATGTTTTAAATATCGTACATTAGACTATAATGTAAAGGGTTATAAGAGAAATATAAATATTTTGTTTAAAAAATTTTAAAAATTATTTCTAATTATTTCCTTTTATTTCAAAAACAATCTTAAAAAATCGATTAATTTTAAAAAGATAAGAACAAAAATATTTTTTTTTTCATAATCATTTTATTACTAATAAAAAATCTTAATGTTACAGAATTTTTTTTTAATTTTATGAATTTGTATTAATTGTAGAAGAATAGGCTTTTCAGCTTCTCCCATTGTTAAGGTTATCGAAAATTAATTAAATATTTGGAGAATACCTACTGGAAGGGCTGAGATTTTTGTGGGAATAATTATTTTTTAGAAAACCCAATTTATTACAATTTTCACTCAAAAGAATTACAAACTCCTCCTTCATACAGGCTATCTCCTCCTTCTTCATACAGGCTATCTCCCTTATATTCTTTATAGTTATTCTCTCCACGGTTTAAGCAGTTCTAAATTTAATACAATGAATAATTATTAGATACAGAAAGCCCCATTTAGCATGGAAATTATTATGAATTTTATAGTGCTGTTCTTTAAAATCTAAAGAGGCTGTGACTTTTATTTTTTAGTAGTTTTTAAAATTTTTTGCTTGAGTAGATTTAATACGCATGCAGTTGGTTCCACAAAATATGATAATCAAAATGTATAGTGATTTTTCACAGGCAAATATTCTTTTCAACAAATTTTTTTTCATAACCAGCTGAAGCCCTCTATGTATTTTTCATTATACTTTATTATTTTTTCAGGAAGAGACCGCCTAGGCATGGTAGTTGAGCTGAAAGTGCATTTGTTAAAACAAATTCAAAATATAAGGGAGACAACTCTTTATAGTTTGTATATTACAGTGGCTAGAGTTCCAAGACAATCATGCGAACATAGAGGATTCACAAAATCCCTCAAACCCGACATGATAAACCGAAGCCTGGCGTGAGCCCTGTTGTTCAAGTTATTGTTGATCTGCGTTCTACCATCCTGAAGCTCTACAATACTCCTTATGACGTGATCACATATATTCATCAATAGTTCCTTATTTTTATTTTCTAACCAATCAATTTTAATCTCACTTTACAAACTATTTTAAAACATTTGCATTTTTCACTTTAAACAGTTAATAAATAGCCTTTTGGGATTCTTTTATTTTATTAAGCTGACTTTTAAGTCAACAGCAGTATTGTAGAGGAAAACCTAGGATTTATTTGATTACAAAGAGACATTTTTAAGGTTTACAATTTTAAATAAGAACGTAAAGTTGTTAGTAATATTTCACCAGTTGTTTCAGTCAGCAGAAGAAAGTTCTTTTACAATTATTTTATAACATGGACAAAACATTAAAAAAATATTTGAAAGAATAATTTCTTCAAAAAAAATTACCAATGAAAGCCATAGCAGAACTGTAGAATCGATTATATCATTATCTTCATTACCTTGGCTGTTTCTATAATTATTCACAGATTCTTTATAATGAGGTGTCTTCACAATGAAAATAAAAAACCTCCAACAAACAACCCTAGCTGAAAGAATTTCACAAACCTGCAAAATATTAAAAAGAATTATTTTCAATGAATTATTTTCAATGAATTATTTTCAATGAATTATTTTCAATGTTATAAGTTCATTATTTTTCTCGATCCTGTTTTTAAACATGCAACTAGTTTGAACAATATTTTTTGTTACTCGTTTTGTCAATGTTATTTAAAAATTGTAAAAAATAACGATTCTTTTGTTGATTGAAACAAATAGTAAAATATTACAATCCACTTTAGCTCATATTTAAAATTTCACACTGCAAAACTGTCTCATTGGTATCAAATTAATCCTAAAGTTATTTCAGCTCAAATACCATGTCTAGCCGGTCTCTTCCTTTAACTTCTATGTTTAGTGGGACTAACTTTATGTATGATATTAATGCTTTTGATTGAAATTAAAGTTTATTGTATTTTCCTGAGGTGGTCTTGGACCCTTAAAGCCGCTTTGAACATACTAAATTAAACTAGATTTAAAGAGTATCCAAATCCATTGGGCTCTGTAACACATTACAAAACCTTATTATCACAATTATCACAAAATAATATATATTTATAAAAATGGTTTTTGTCAGTTTTTAAAGCTTCAAGACTTGTTTGACATTCATTTTAAATTAGAAATTTTGTTAAAATTATAATGAGAAAGTAATTAATCTGAAGTTAGCAACTTACTGCAGTACATAACTGGATACATGACGGGGTAGTTGTTGTAGTTGTAGTGGTTGTTGTTGTTGTAGTTATTGTAGTTTTTGCTACAAATGTGAAGTAATTATTTTACTCTGGCTTTATTTTACATTTTAACTCTTAACATGTGCCATTTTTATATGTTAGTAGAACATAATTCACCCAATAATGTTTCACCCAAAATGTGTCACCCAATTTTAGGTAAAATAAAGTTTCACCCAATAACTTTTTACCCAATTCATGTCTTACACAATACTACATTTCACCCAAATTATTTTTCACCCAACTCAAGTTTCGCCCAAACTACACTTATTTAAGATTTTCATCCAATTTTTGCACAAGAAATTATTGCCCAATTTCTGATCATAACTCATAAACCCCTGCGGCTAGTATGGGCTAGGGGCTGAGCGCTGAGGCCTCTTAAATGTTAAGTAATATTCTGTCTCTCATCTTATTTGGGTTAGGTTAGGTTAAGACAATTTATGGGTTCTTAAATGTTAAGTAATATGTATAGTATCTCACCTTATTTTGGGTTAGGTTAGGTTAAGAGAATTTCTGGGCCTAGGCCTGCAGCTAGAATGGGCTAGGGGTTTATGTTTGGCCCCTGAGAAGATGCCTTACTTGAGCAGTACTAGAATAGAATATCAACTGCATCCTTATTTATACAACTTTTATAGATTCAAAAATTTAATTGTTATAATTTCAAATAAAATTTCTTTGGGGGGGGTGAAACTCTTAAGCAAGCGTAGTTTGGGCTAAACATGAATTGGGTGAAATATAATTTGGGTGAACATAGCTAGTATTTAAGTGAAATATAGATTGGGTGAAACCCTGTATTGGGTGAAACATTATTGGCTGAAACGTTTTAGATGAAACGTTATTAGGTGAAACATGATTGGGCAAACTGATACCACACCCATATTTTGATTTAATTTTAGTAAAATTAAATTAAATCTTTATTTTTAACCAAAAAATCTAAACTCCTACCTCCAACACATTCTGATACACCATCAAAAAAGCGCACACATCGACCACCCTAATAACATTTTAATTATTGATTAATCTACAGACTACAATAGACATGAAAATTGAGTCACAATCAAAAATCCTATATCTTCTTTGTAAATGATTTTTGTTTCGTGATATCAACTAGGTAAACTGAAATTCACACAGAATGTTTAAACAGTGCATGGTATTCTCTTAGTTAATTAAAGACTTTTGTGGCCGAATTTAAAGAATTTGAGCAGCAACTTAAATTTGAGACTCGGCTCAGATATGGTTTGTTCCACTTAAAATTGCATTTAATGTTTCAAGATTTAAGTCGGCTCTCAATTGAAACCGGTTTTAGGTGGATTTGAGACACAGCTCAAATTCATTAAACTCGACTCTACTACAAGTATATGTGTCCTGAAAAGAATGATGGCTCTAATTATGTTTTTCTTATATATTTCTGGCTCTCTCACTTGGCCACACAAAAGTCTAAACACAGCAGAGCTGTAGATCAGCTGTTTACACTAAGTTCTTTCACATTTTATATAAATAAGACCCCCATTCTTTTTCACAATCTTGCAAAACTGCAGTAAAAATTGTGCATGCAACTAATACATTATCAGTACTTACAGCATAATAAAGTTGGAAACTTTAAAAACAATTTGCATGTTCTTTTAAATAAAAACCAATACAGACATCTGATTTAAATCATTTTGAATATTCAATAATTGTGAATAGTTTGAACATATTTTATTAAAATTAACTTCTTTCAACCACAATGACGTCCTCCTCCTGATCTCTAAGATTGTCACACACAATTTGGCAGCCCAGCATGCCCTTAACCCTAAACAGCGGGGGGGGGGGGTCCCCTTTGTAGTTTTTTTGTCCTAGCACTTTCATTTTTGACACTATCACCGTGAATGTTGTGACTTTTAATAAATAGTAATTTAAAGGATTTTTTGGCAAAAAACTATTTTTTTTTAACATATAGGGTAGGGTACAGGGCAGAAAAAAAAGTCTGGTCTGTGAAAAAAATCTAAAATAGCCTAAAACTTTTTTGTGATTAAAGCTACAGATCTAAAAACTATATTTTTGAAAAGCCCTTGAAAAATGCATGTAGAAACATGTGTCACACTTTGATATTTGTATAAAAGAAAAAAATATGTTTTTCATTTTTTTCACCCTTTTTTAAGCATTTTTTCAACCTTCTCTAGCAGCCAAACTATTAAAGTTATCGGTCTAATTTTTTTTCTATGAGCTGGCCTTGAAAAATTGGGCTGTGATAT
This sequence comes from Eurytemora carolleeae, assembly GCF_000591075.1. NCBI lineage: Eukaryota > Metazoa > Arthropoda > Copepoda > Calanoida > Temoridae > Eurytemora > Eurytemora carolleeae. The sequence continues at coordinate 35,513 of NW_019397760.1, read as the reverse complement.
AGGGGGGGGGGGTACCAAACGCTCCCTCCCCCCAGGCTTTACATAGATTCAGATCCCCCAGCCTTAATAGGGCTAAATAAGTTGTTTGTGGTCCCTAGTCAGGGGCGTACAAGGGGGGGACTCGCTCCCCCGCCCCCCTCTACGCGTGCCCTTCCTGAGAGGCTGAGGGGGGGCATCCATGGGGGAGGCTCTTTTAATATTACATCTGCTTGCATTTCCTTCCTCAGGTCAGGTACAGTGGTGTACCTAGGGGGGGCAGTAGTTCTCTTGCCCCCCCTGGGAGTTCCAAAAATACAAAATTAAAAGGAAACTACGTTTAGAAAGTAACACCTGACAATGACAAAGACTAAGGATTTGTCTAAATTCACTGTTAATACAAGGAGAGAAAAATTTTAGCCTTCTAAAGAGAATATTTCTTTACACAAGATGTACTATGACGGAGAGCAGACTTAACGATCTTGCACTTATAGCTTTACACCCTATAAGGCTGTCTGAGCTCTCTACTGAAAAAAATCATTGAAATGTTTGTGCAAGCAAATCCCAGAAAATTGTAGCTTAAAAGATTCGGTTAAAATGTAGATTGAGTAAATTCTATCTAAAAATTTCAGAAGAAATTTAGTTTATTCCTAAAAATATAATTTTTAATGATGCTGTGATTATTGATTTAGTTAGCTGTGATGGAGTTAAGTGATAAATTTATAAAGTCAAAAAGTTAGTTTTTCAAGCAAAGGAATAATTTTTAGACTCTAAGGTTAGTAACACCCAAAAAAGTAGTCTTTTCGGTGTATTTTTATGGTGAACAAAATAAGTCCAGGTGGGAGAGGGGGGGCAAAAAAAATTTAAAAAAGGTATTAATATTTTTTCAAAAAAGGGGTTTTTAAGGGGGGGGGGACCAATGTTGCCAAGGGGGGGACCAAACATTTTTTTTTGCGTGCTTACACGCGCAAATTGTCCCCCCCCCCCCCTAAACAAAAGCCCTCGTACGCCCCTGTCCCTAGTCAGCTGGATATTGGTCCACTCTGTGTCTATTCAATCTATTGGTCTTCCAGGACTCAAATGTAGTTCAATATCCCTAGCATTAAACCAGCTGACATATACTTGATAATTTGAGACTGCACTCAGTAGTTCATGCATGTATCAGTACCTACTCTTAAAGGCTGAACAAACTGAGCATAAGTCTAACCTCCTTGCATTTTTTTCCAACAGTTCTTCTATCTCCGCAACAAGAGTTTCCAACTGGTTCACATTCAGCCTTTAACCCTCGATTTAAAAATAAATGTATTAAAATTAAAAATTAGTAGAACATTTGGTTGGCAATGAAAACCTATCTTGATTTTTTTCTTGAAGGGACTGTAAAGGAAAAATGAAAGGGGGTATAGGCTGAAAGCTAATCACTTTAGCTCTCGATCTCGACCCATGAAAGTTATATCTGATGTTCCTATCTCGAGAAACTGAGTTACAACTTTGTCAAATTTATACGAAAATTAATATATATAAAATTTTGTTTAAAAGTAGTGGGTTTAAATAGATCAAATTCAGCAAATATGCAACCAATCTGAAAACGATTTTATCCCAGAGAAAGCTAATTAAAACTTAGGCTTACTCCAATTCTAATTTTATATTTGTTATTTCTATTTTTTTATAGATTTAATTCATAATATTATTTATACGTCCGTATTGCTTGACCAGAAATTCCATCAATCGCAGTGCAGTAAAGTGGTCACGTGATACAGGCGGAGACACGACCAGTATACTGCTCTGCCATTGGTGATAGTTCTGGTCATGTGATTTAAGTTTAAGATTTTCTATATTTTACATATATGAATTTTCGTGTAATTTTAATACAGTTTTGTATCAATTTCTCGAGACAGGAACATCAGATAAAACTATCATGGGTCACGATCAAGAGCTAAAGGGATTAGCTTTCAGCCTATACCCCCTTTCATTTTTCCTTTACAGTCCCTTTAATAAACAGATCAGAACCCTTAGCCCTTCATTAAATTAGTTGATTAGAAATGTTTGCTTCATTTCACTTGCATAATCCTACTAATAATAATTAAAGTATTTTTTTCCAATTTGAATATTAATATTTAAGTGCAGAGCTGGACAATATGAAAAAGAATTTTAAAATGTCTCTCCTAAAAAGAGAATTGTCAAAATGAGCTAACAAGAACTTTACTGAACTTTATTAAACTTAAAAATGAATACATGTTAGGCCAGAATTTTACATAACTTTAACAAACCAGCAATGTACAAACTGGTTAGGACATATAACATAGGGTTTGGAAAAATGATCTTGAATTAAACCTAATGTGCGTAATAAATCTAGGTCCCGAGATTACTGGACTCTTATTCTTATTTAGTCTCTCTGACTCTATCTCTAGCCAAAACTCAAGGCTCTGTACACGTCCGTTTAAATCAACGTTTCATACATTACTACTTTATTAATACAGGTGAAAATAGCTGACCAGACTGGCCGGTCAGGGTCAACATCAACAAAGATAAATAGATAACGAAACATAGATAATAAAGATGTACTAATCATGGCAGCAGATAATGCTACAAATGCCCCAAGGAAAGGTGATGAGAGCTTTTGTTCAATGCAATTCTAACAATCTCTCAGTCATCATACGTCCCCAGCACTAGACATCAGGGGCTCAAGTTGGATAGGTTTGGTTCAAGTCTCTTCTTATTCTTTAAACGAGCCCAATTGAGGGTGAGTCTCGTGATCAACGCACCCACTGATCACTACTGATATAGTTAGCATACTGTACTCAATTAACAACATAGTACTCAAGAAGGTTTTCAGGTGCTCGTTTTTGCGGAACATAGGTCCAAAGGGGTTGATTGAGGCAAACACTGCTTTGCTTCCTTCTTGAATATGTTTCTTGAGATCCTCGAGGTTCATTCCAGCCATGGTACTGCAACCTCCATATGCACAGGAGTCTTCATCACAGAGATCGTTGAGTAACTGTTGGTGTTGGGAGTGTTGGAATGAGGGTAATCACTGGTAACTCTCCCAGTTCTTTAATTCCTCCATAGTATAGAGTGTTGCAAGGGTTTCAATAGGCTTATAGGAGCTGGACACTTTCATCGGAGCTGGAGCCTCCACCTGGATTACCCGTGTTGATACTGATATCAAACCAGAGAAAGTAGACTGCAGCAGGGTGGGGTACCTGTCATTACAGGGCTGCTCTGAAATGTGGGGAGTAATTACACGGGAGTCCAGATTCGCCATGAACTTTCCCCCACGTACTAGGACTGGATCTCCGTGCATGCAGATTGGAGCTTCTGCAATTGGAACCTCAACCATCCTGCAGTGGTACTCATGTATGATTTCTCTGGTCCTGGGCACGAATAGTCCAGGCTCACGACGCATGGGATGAAGATAATCTTGATCATTTTTAATATTCAACCAGGTAGAACATCCGCCACGTTCAACCTGGTCCTTGAGGTCACTCAGGGCCAAGGGATTCTGATGCTCCAGGTACTTGAGGGTAGGGAGCAGGTCCTGGTCGCTTCTCACATCTCTACTCACAATCTCAGGTAGGCCAGCAGCTCTCTTGTCAAAGGTAAGGTATACAGTGTCCAGAGTAGTATGATACAAGGTTAACTGAGGACAACCAGGCAATGTGAGGACCTTCTTCTTTGTGGTGTTGAACAACATGGCAAGGTCCTCCAAGATTATCATATTGGTTCCTTCTGATCTCAGGCTGGCGGTATGAATCCTCTTATAAGGACAGGATTGTGTTTGCTTTTCCAGCAGGTAGACTTTGGGCCCATCAAGGCACCACTGCCTGTTACAGTCCGATGGGAGAGCAATTCTGGAGAACTTTGCAGCTGTCTTCCCTCCTTTCGATCTGATGTAAACTTCACGTAGGATGGAAAATCAGATCTGGGTAAGGACCAAGGACTGATCCGCCAGGGTGCCTTTATGTAAGGGAAGGGACACACCCTGGCAATAGGTATTGGTGGGGTGCATGGTGATAGAACCATACTCTACATATCGATAGAGGATGGTTTCACCAGGGGAGATCTTCACCTTCTTGCCATCAGGAGAGTTATAGAAGCCCTTCTTCGCAACCACACATTGTTCCAGAGTCTCAGGCTCCTCTGACTCTACTTGCAGTACGTCCATAAATTTACAGTGTGAGTAAGCACCACAATATCCCCTAAAACGGGAGATAGTTGCAGTACAAACCACACGGGAAAATTCATGGACATATTCCTCACCTAGGATCCAGGCATCATGCGTTACCGCTAGCTTCTCGGCCATCTTCTTCTTCAGGATGAAACAGTCCTCGGGCAGTTGCAGCTTGTTGATCATCGTGGGGCGTGGTGCAGTCGAACGCCTGCATAGAGAATGGAGATTCCCTCCAGTCCATGATCCCCTCAGCCTTCATAACCAAATCAAGAAGTAGAATCAATGTAAGCATGGTCTTGAGAATCTTGAGAGAGGCGGATATCCGGCAAACTTCCGCCTCTCGTCCTATTTCCACAGGGTTTCTGTCTAGCTCTGATGCAAAGTTATCTTCATCTCTCCTACTTCTTGGCTTCTTGATATTCTTCATTGCCTTCTTCTGTTGGTTCATCCAAATGTTTGGCTCCGGACAAAGCATCTGCATCAACATTCTCACTTCCCTTCTTATGTATCACAATGAATTCAAAGCATCTGCATCAACATTCTCACTTCCCTTCTTATGTATCACAATGAATTCAAATTAGCCAGCTCCTCGTACCAGTATTGAAAAATAGTTTCCTATGACTTCAGATTCACGATATACTTCAAGCTAGCAGCATCAGTATAGACTAGAAAGGGGGGTCGGTACTTCAGAATATGTTCCCACTTCTTCATACACTTCACCAGGGCAAGGAGCTCACCCTTGGCACTGGAATAGTGCCTCTCATAACAATTACACTTCCGCCCCCAACAGCCTGGGAAACGCTCTACTCCCTCTTGTTTCTGAGACAGAACCCCTGCAATGTTTAGAGACGACCAGTCCGTCGTAAGAATAAATGGTTCATCTGAATCAAAGTCTGGATAAGCCTGTATACGCCCTGCTGAAAACTCCGCCTTCAACTCCACAAAATCCTTCTCCATATCTTCAGTCCACACAAATTTCTCAGCCTTCTTAAGACTATTCATCCTGTTGGTCAAAGCCAAGTACCTTGGAATGAAACCTCTGTAGTAACCCGTGAACCCCAGGAATGACGACATTTCCTTGCAACTGGCCAGCTCTGTATATCTTTCACATATTGATCCAACATAAATGTACTCCACCCTGACTCACTTTATGTCCTAAATATTTGGTTTCTGTCTGGAATATCTTGGTCTTCTTAGGTTGAATCTTGATCTTTGCCTTTGTATGAGCCTCCACTATACTCATCAGATGCTTAAGGTGATCCCAGGTGTCCATGAAGTACACCAGGGTGTCATCCAGGTAGGACAACCAGTACTCCACAGGTATGTGTGCCAGGGCTAGGTCCAACATCTGGCTGTAGACACTTCCGGCATTTGACAATCCAAATGGCATCCTTATATAATGAAATGTGTCAAAGCTCCCTTCTTCTATCTGGATGGCATGATATGCACAACAGGTGTCAATTGAAGTGAAGATCTTGGCCCCCTTCAGCTTCTGCAGGTTCTCCTGGATGTTCGTCAGAGGGTAAGCATCCTTGATGGTGACGTCATTCAGCTGCCTCAGGTCAGTCACCCATCTTGTCCTCCCATCCTCTTTCTTCACAGGAATTAGTGGCGATGCCCAGGGACTGTTTGCAGGTTCTATAATTCCCTGTTGGATCCAGTCATCCAATTGTTCCATCAAGTTTGCACGCTGGTCAGGGTTCAATGGCCTCACCTTATATCTCTTAGGTACTGCCCCTGGTTGTAATTCTATTCGCAGCTCCAGTAAATCTGTTTTGCCATAATGATTAGGATGAAGGGCTAACGTAGAAAAGTTTTCCAAGAAAAGTTTGATCACTTCCTCTTTCAGCTTTGCATCTCTGTTCAGAATCTCGTTCTCCTCTATCTTGAAACTATCCTTGATAAACTTCCTTCTGCTCTGTTCTGTTGGGAAATCCTACTCCTGCAGGGAGTTAACAGATTCCTGAGAATTGCACACTTCCTCCTCGTCTAAATCCTGTGCTGTGCTGCCCCTTAGTTCCTCCTTAATCCAAGTCTGTTTATCTATGCACATACTATGTATTGTGCCCAGCTTCTGTCCCACACACAACTTTACACATTCCTCTGCATGGTTCTCCACATACACTGCTTGTACACTTCCTGACAGGTCAAATGCATTTTCCGGAACTAGAATTTTTCTCCCCTTTTCCTGATCTTCTAAAGGCAACGATTCTACCACACCAGCCCACTTCCAATTACATCCTGTTCTCGCCTTGACTAGTTTTGCACTTCCAGCAGGGATAGTTATCTTCTCAGCAGACCATAACTTCCTCTCTAACACTTCCTCCACTGGACTAATGCTGTTTACTGCCGGTTCCCTTCTCTCTGCTTTCCACACAGCTGGAAGTACTTGTACATAATTCTTGGTTTCCTTATCCACTCTTCTGCCTTTAATCATGAAAGGGAAAGGTTTCCCATAGGCACTGCACAGTCTTGTTAACCTTTCCTGCCCCTTACTTCCGGTAACTAGTTTCACTTCTTTCTCCGTACAGGCTATAGACACTTCCTGCTGTCGAAAAAACTCTATTCCAAAGTTTACTGCATGATTCAGGCCTTCTATCACAATCGGCTCTACTTCAAATCAACGATCCAGGCCATCCAAGTAAAACTTAATCTTCTCTCCTTTACCCAATACCTTCAGACCTTTTCCTCATTTCTCTGCCGTGTGTACTCTAGGATTACTTTCCTCGGACATTTTTCCCCCTATCATCTTCCAAAACTCACTTTAGACTACAGTACCTTTCACTAAATTGCCTGTATCCACTAGAGCTAACCAGTATATATCTTGTTTAAATAACTTGAACTTCACATACAAGGTTTTACGGTCCCTTTCAACAAAATTATAATTGTTCAGATACATGAGGATATTCTTTTCCCATTCTCGAAGTTCTATATCCTTACTTCCGTTAGGTCTAAAACTACCTCTCACTTCCAGATTATAAAGTCATTATGTACCTTCATAACATTGTTTATATTATCCAATACTTCCGTCCTAACTTCCTTATTCACTTCCAGTACTAACTTACACAAATCATGGACATTAGGATTAACAGAAATGTTTATTAAACGATTATTAAATACATTCACATCATTATTTTCTGCAATCTTAGGAGTTGACGACCGTTCATCATCGCAACTCCCTAGGGAAAAACGCCTCTGGTACCAGTTTCTTCAGGACTTCCTGCATCGCTGCCATGGATTTAGCCATATCTGCAATTTGTCCGCCTCCAGAACCGCCATTCCCTCACCTTCCCTGGTTTCTCCGTTCTCTACATTCTCGAGAAATATGACCCTCTTTCCCGCAGTTGTAACACAAAATTGAGGGGCAGGAATTAACACTACGAGGGTTAACCCCGGGTTTCTTGTGAGGGTTTTTCATCTTCCATTCCTAGAACTTCCTGCAATCCCTCTTCTGGTGTCCAGTTTTCTTCCAAAAATAACACGTATATCCACTCTGTAGGGTATTTATCCCGCTCTCAGCATCTAAATTTTCAGCATCCGACACGTCCTCAACCAATCCTGGCATGGCGTTGACGTCCATGGGCACCTGTCCTGTCTTCAACATCTCATGGGCCTTCCTTATCTCACTCTTATCATACCCGTATGTACTCTGCAATCCCGCCATATCCTGGGCTGGAGCCCCGGGGTCCAAGTTATAAGTCCTCAGGTTCACTAACTGGTGGTCCAGGACTGCCTTAATCTCCCTCTCATGCTTAATCTCTTTAGGCATAAATAGCAGGCAGGTTTTCCTCCGCTCCGAGTTGTATAACCCTAACAACATATGATTCTTGAACTCAACTAAACTTCTCCTAGCTGGAGGGTAGGCTTGCACAAATAATCTCAGCTTGTCCGTGTAATACTGTCAATTATCCTTGTTCCTGGGGTGTCTCCTGGCCATGTATTCCATCTTCCTGCCCTCTTCGTCCTTCTCATGAGTGAACTTCTTCAATAATTCTTGAAAGAACTCACCAATCTCGTAGTTGTCGAAAACTAATCCATCAGGTTTCAACAATACTATCTCCGACTGAGCCTTCCCCGTTATACAGTCTAGCAGCATCCTCTTTACAGTCTCGTTGGGAATTGTCTCACACTTAAACCTTGACAGATGTTTCTCCAATTCACCACACCAGTCAAACACTTTGCTAGGGTTACCATCATATGGTGGAGCACCACAGCTAAAATCCCTCAGTTTCTTTTTGTAATCGGCTTCCGCCTTGCTCAGCTCTCTATGTGTCTGCATAGCAGCTTTACCAGCCTTCAACGACTTCAGCAATGACACATAGTGCTCTTGCGAATCCTCTACCTTAGGGCGTTCTAACACAGCAACTACTCTACCGATAGGATCCTGTGTCTCTGGCGTAGCTTCCACTTGCCTTGTTTTGGCGAATGCTTGATCCTTATCCTTCTGCTTGATATTTGCCAGTTCCCGATTAGTTGCCGCTAGCTGGGCTTGGAGCTGCTGAAACTGTTGCCTCATCTCCTCTAGGCCATCCATCACTGGGTGAGATGGTCCCTCCATCTCTACTTCCAATCTAGAATCGTCACTGGGTAAACTCGGATATCCTTGAAAAGTAGCCACTGTATTTCCTGTAGCCACTCTTGATCCACTCACAGGCAAATCTTCTCCTGTTAAAACTTCCCTGGCTAATCCCTGAAACCAGGTTTTCACTTTACTCTTTTTCCGGAATACTTTCGGAGTCTCGGGCATCTAGATCGGGTTCATAGAAGATCCCACTGCTGCCACCACTTTTGTAATAAATCTAGGTCCTGAGATTACTCGACTCTTTTTCTTATTTAGTCTCTCTGACTCTATCTCTAGCCAAAACTCAAGGCTCTGTACAGGTCAGTTTAAATCAACGTTTCATACATTACTACTTTATTAATACAGGTGAAAATAGCTGACCAGACTGGCCGGTCAGGGTCAACATCAACAAAGATAAAATAAATAACGAAACATAGATAATAAAGATTGTACTAATCATGGCAGCAGATAATGCTACATGTGTTTACTTACTGGTAGCACACTGCTTCTCTGTAACTTTTTACCTTTACATCTCTTTACATCTGCAACACATATTTGTCCTGTTAAGCATACCTCACCATTAGTACCAGGCTTCCCACACCCTATTTAAAAAAACAGTTTAAATCCTGGTTTTTAAATGCCGACAGTTTTTAACCTAAATATCAGTAATTGTAAAAAAAATAAATAGCCATGAAAGAGCTCCATTTGAATATTTAATTTAAATAATATAAATATCTCCAGCATCTCATTATCAGTATTCTAAGAAAACAACATTTTACAAATTTTTTTTTTGTTCTGTGTGAAATGGCATATGTCAACTTATTTCGAAAAATGATAACAAGTAAAAGTAATTCTTCATTAAAAATTATATTTGGGATAATACATTTTCTAAAACATTATGACATCAAATTGTTTGATTTGCTAGCTTTTAGAATAGTAGTCTGCTGAATGTAGGATTTAGAACAGGCACTAACTGTAAAAGAGTTCACTAAGACACAATTTTCATGGTACAAGTTGAAAATACTTGCTTTTTACACTAAGCCACAGGTTTAATAGAGATTGCCACATAGCTTATGGTAATTAAATGCACATGTTTAACTAGAGGTATGTGTAGTTCTATAAATTACTTAGCTATCTGTAAATTTTTAAGTGAAGAGAAAAGTATAGATTTACTTATTATGTGTTCTGTTGAATTCTCTGGTTTAGCCACAAAAACTAGATTATCATTTCTTCGGTTATTCTTTCTCCTCCTGCAAGAATGGCTAAATGTGTTGAATAGTTCTTATTTCAACAATTGAAATTTAGCCTCATAAACAATGATAGCAAAACATAAAATTTGGAATTGTCTAAGATGCCCATCATGTCAACTACTACCTCTAATACATGTTAATACATTTCATTCATATATAATACCATTCTACATCTGAATGGCACAGTACAGGGTTAACCTCAAAGAAGGAGATAGTACTGCCTAAAAATTGAAATGTAAGGAATTTAAGCATGTCAATTGATCTGTTGTTCAAAGTAATGCAGGTGATTCATATACTTTAAAAAAGTCAAAGAAAAAGTCTACTGTAAACCCATCCAAAGATGTATTTATGTTGGAGACCGTATCCTAGTTCATTCAACCCAAGCCAAGTCTTATCGTCAGTTGAGGACTGAAAACGAATAACAAATAAATTAAACCCGTTACTTTGCATCTGTTACCAACATGGGAAGGAATTTTCCACAGGGCCGAGATTCAAACCCTAGTGACCCTTATCTAGAGAGCATGGATAACGGTGCTTTCGTCGGCAGAGAAAGCAAACTGAACGTCCATTTTGTGCCCCGGAAGAGGGTGAGTCTTGATGAAGGATCAGAAGAGAAGGGTCGATAAAATCTCCAGTAGCTCCAGGAGGAGAATTATCTTCATCTATGATTCCAGGATTAACTTCGGTTGATCCTCAGTTTTGTACAAAGTTAGTGCTTTAATCGATTCAACCTGGCTTGTTATATTGAGTTTCTCTTTGTAAAGTTTCCTTTATTGAGTCCTTTATACGTGAGTTTCTTACCAAGTTTATACTACATTTGTACATTCACTTCTAAAGTCTCTTACTTTGTGGGAAACCATGTTCAGGTAAATAAGTATATATGGTACAGGTTCTATTCATGTTAATAGCAAACTTGGTTGCATAATTAACACTGTAAGGACTGGGGGATCCGCATCTTTGTATAGTGTGGGGGGCATCCTTGGATGGTTATAAATCATTTTTAAATTGATCGTTTTTTTTTTTTTTTTTCCCAAATCTTTTGAAAATTTGTTTGTAGAGTAAAAATTTGTTCGAAGATTTTTAAATTGTTCATGCTATTTTTTTTCGTTTTTTTTTTCTAAAAATGATGGTTTGATTTTTGGAAAATATCATTGTTTTTGAAAAACAATCACTCGTCTTGAACTATTGTTTTTTTTGAAACAATCGTTTTTAAATTCACTTTTGAATCTGAGTTTTATGACAAAGACAATATAAGGTTATAAATGTTGACTTTAAGGTTTTTTATCAAAACAAATAAACTGAATTTTTTCTGACCTCTGATTTTCTGACCAAAAAATGTATTTTTTTTATAAGGAAACTATTGTTAATAAATGGGTCTTCTTTGATGGTTGTTAATGAAAATTCATTCTAAAAATGATCGTTTTTAAAAACGACCTTTTTTAAACAACGAAAAATTATCATTTTTTATGAACTTTTTTTCTAAAAACGATTTTTTTTTCTGAACATGAAAAGCAATTGTTTTGTTTTGTGATGCCCCCCCCTAGAACAAGGCCCATAGAGGACTTAGAGTAAAGGTTTATATTTGAAATTCATGTCCACAGCCCAATTTTTCATCTTCATCTCATTAAAAAAAACTGAAAACATTAATGGTTTGGGTACAAGGGAGGTCATACAAAATTGTCATTAAAAAAAAAATATGTTAACAATTATATTTAGCCTTAGGATTGTTTAAAACCAACTTGAAAAAATATGTCTAACATTAAGCCCTTCTCTACCCAAAACCCATTTAAACATTTTCAAACCTGGTTCTTTGAGCATCGGAAGACACTGTTATCACTAGTAGAAATATCTGAATGTTTTTATAAGATAAACAAACATCTATTTATAGGTAGGTAGGGATGTTAACGTTTTCATTTTTAAGAAAAAACGATCGTTTCATTATGAAAACGACGACGAAAAATTGAAAACGAAACGATCGTTTTTAAAACCCATCGTTTTTTTTAAAAAGTTGATTTTTTAAAAATTGTCGTTTTTAAAACGATCGTTTTTTTTATAAAATTCGTTGTTTCTTTAACGATCGTTAACGACGACCCTTCGTTAATGATCGTTAACAACAACCCTTCTTTGACAATCTTTAACGAAGAGAGGAAACCGACCTGAATATCTGTACTTTTCATTAAGTAGTTTTTAAGAAAATATCAAGGAGTTTTAACTCCCCCACAACTTTTAAACTTCATGTAAGACGACATTTAATAAAGTTGCATGTAATTTTTTTCCAAATCGATCGTTTTGATAAAGTTTGTCGTTTCGTTAACAATCCTTAACGACAACCCTTCCTTAATGATCGTTAACGATGACCTTTGTTAACGATCCTTAACAAAGACCCTTTGTTAATAATTGTTAAATAATTGTCAATAAAATTTTTTTTTCAAAACGATCGTTTTTTAAAAAACAATCGTTTTCAAAAACGATCGTTTTCATTTTCTATAAGTTCAAAACGAGTGGGTCGTTTTTAAAAACAATTGTTTTTTTTCCGAAAACGAAACAATCATTTTTGAAAAAGAAACAAAAAATGATTGTTTAACGATCGTTTACAAAAACAATTAACAACCCTATCTATAGGTTAATCCTTTGATACAATTACCAATTTTCTGATCATAATTCAACAAGGTATTCTGAACCTAGACTAATAGTAAATTTCAAATTCGTTCTAATTATATAAATTATATAAAATAAGAATACTTATCATATATATATCATATTTCTATTAATTTTTTTTTTCTGTGAATAAAATTAGTTAAAGGAATTGAAGGCGTTATTTCAATTCATTCAAGCAATCCTAGATATATATAACAGTATCCTGATCAGGGTAATCTTTGGCTAATCATCAATCAAATTCTTATACAGTTTGTCGTTTTGTTAACAATTGTTTTTGAAAAAACAATTGTAAACAAATAGTTGCTTATCGTTTTCATGAAAATGATAGTTTTTAAAATTATTCATTTTCTAAAAGTTCAAAACAAGTGGGTCATTTTCAAAAATGATTGCTATATTCCAAAAACGAAACAATTGTTTTTGAAAATGTTGAAAATGATACAAATAAAAATTGATTTTTGACTGTTTTCAAAAAGGATTAATAACCCTATCCAAATGTATATAACTGAAATTGTACAGGCCAAAATCCATATTGTATGTTAGTAAAAAAAAATAACTCAAAACAGTTGAAGCTACTTTTTAAAAATCGAGAATAAAGGAAATAAAGTACATCTAAAATCTAAAGAAAATCAGGTATGATATGATGGAGGTCATTTTTAGCAATTCCTAAATCCTTAATTCAATGTTTGCAATATCTTTGACATCAAAAAAAGATGAATTCCTAGGGGTTGTGATATTGCAATTGGAATTATGGAAGCAGATTACCTGTAGATAATATTACTTACTTGGTATAACCTACTTCAGGTTCAAAATAATTTTGACATGCAATCAGCATGGAAATTTTTTTATATTGAAACATGAATATAAAATCTAAATAAATCATAGAGAAGTTTCCATTTCATTTCTATTATTATTTTCCAACTATATTTATTTAATATTGAGTATAGAATAACATTGTACACCTAAGTTCAAATACATCGGAAGAAAATGTTGTATTCCTAACTTTCTGATATTGGAATGATGCAGATGTTCAGTTATGTCATTAACTGATTGCATGGAGATCTTTAAAACCGTTCTGAATATTCATGGCTATTTATTACTTTTGCAATATTTGAGATTTACCTTTTTGCCCATTAAAAATTGTCAAGACAACACTTCATAAATTCTTTCGATGTCGCAAAATCTCTGAGGTAAACTGTAGGTCTTTGAAGCTTTCAAATTAAAAATTTAAACAATTCCAGTTGCCATATGAAGATTCGGAAAATATCTTACTGACTCAGTTATTTCTAGAAAAATTGTAGAAAAAATCCTCTAATATTTGGAACATGTCCTTTAAAGTAAAACTTCCTTTTTCCTTGACAATGTGTAAATTGACACTCCTAAATAAATTTGGATAGATGTATTTGTATCATGTATGTTTCAAGTCCTGAACTAAATTTGAAATCTGAAGTATTCTCAACATATCAAATCATGTTCCCAGTTCATACTTGGCAAAAACTTTGTCCAGGGGGGGGGGGTCTTAAACTTTGTTTTCTTTCCAGGGGGCTCAGCATCCCTTGGGACCTGAAACCCACCTGAAATCAATAGATTTCACATGGTCCAGGCTTAGCCCCAATAGCCCTCCCCCCCTGAAAACGCCTCTTATCAAAAGTCGTTGTATTTCCAACATTTAGTCAGCCTTTAAAGTAAACTTTTTATGAACTAGTATTTAACTAGTATTCTGTACCAGTTGGGTTTGATATAAAATATCTCTAACTGGAAAAAAATGTTATTTTTAACTTTTTTAACAGAGGTTTGTTATTTTTAAAAAATCAAAAACAAAACCAAGAGCAAAACGACTTTGTAGGTTATTTTTGCTTGGAAATTGGTGGTGACTGTAGAAATGATTCTCAATTATGTTTATTTTTTTTATTTACAAAAAGAGTTGGATTCATTCATCTCTTGTTCAAGGTCCATATCGCTCTTTATTTTTAAATTATTCAGTTCTAATTTAATTTGGCTGTTTACTATGAATTAGTAAATTCAATTTGTTATTTTAATAAGAGTTCCTTTTACTATTATGAAATTAAATCTAATCTAATAATGCCTTGCATGTCTATTTTTAAGGGTCCTCTACTCTCTTTAACTAATTAAATTAAAATGAAGATAATATAATAAATTGGATATTTATGATAAGGTTATTATTGATTAATATAACTAATTGAATTAAAATGAATTTGAATTTTATTATTAGTTTATGTTCCAGGCTGCCTACCTGAATCATGTTTCCTAGAAAAATGGTATATCAATGAAATGTGATCATAAAAATGTTTGTTTAAATTACAATATCTTATTTACAGATAGTCCTACTAGTGATAACAGTAGGTATTCATGCTCAAAAAATCAGGTTCTTAAATTTTTGTCATGAATTTCAGGTCGAGATAAGAGAGATGAGCATTTCTTTTAACTTCTATTTTGGAGGATCAATGAAATTCATTCTTTGCAAAGCATCAAAGGAATTGAGTTTTTGACACAAATCTAAATTTTCTAATACCAAAATATTTATGACTCATACCTTTCATATTTCAAACTTAGATTACTTGATCCACCAGAATTCATAGTTTGAATTATCTAAGGTCTGCAACTTCATCATATTTTAAAGAAATAGGGATTAAAAAATCAGAGTTTGTGTCAAAGACTCAAAGACTCAAACGGCACTGGGAAAGGGGCAGTGCAAATTTTTTTTAGCAAAATACATTCATTTTATTGATTCATTTATTATTATCCCTATTCCAACAGCCTTATCCTTTAACAAAAAAATGCTAAATTTCAGACACTGTGCTTTCGCCAGCAAATTATGCCATGGTTTGTGATTTTCCACAATTAATTGACATAAATCTGATATAGGCATTCTGGCACTATACATGACTCAATCCCATAGGGTGTAAAAGCCCAGCTATTGACCAAAAGTGAGAGGCTTGTTACTTGTTTTTTTTTAGGAGAAAGAACAATCGAAA
This sequence comes from Eurytemora carolleeae, assembly GCF_000591075.1. NCBI lineage: Eukaryota > Metazoa > Arthropoda > Copepoda > Calanoida > Temoridae > Eurytemora > Eurytemora carolleeae. The sequence continues at coordinate 19,907 of NW_019397760.1, read as the reverse complement.
AAGCAGTAATCTTGTTTTTGTTCCTGAGCCGAAAGATTCTTCAGAGCCACGCATAACAAGTAAAACAATTTAATTAAAAGAAGGAATGGTAAATTTCATTATAGATGTGCTGTATCTAAATAGCTATATATTACAGCAAGATGCTAAAATTAGGATAGAATGCATTTTTAATTTAAATGATAATATCTTAACATAAACTTTTATATCATATTTCTGGGTTGTTAAAAAGCTTAATTATTATATCTAGATATACCAAGACAAGACAATTGTACACAAACATTTCAAAAAAATGAAACACTATTATTTAGGCAAGGCATGTTATAAAGGTTTTGGGCTTAAATTTTAACTGTACCTCAATGGTTCTTGTTCTTTAAAAATTTCAAAGGTTGGGACAAAATATAGTCTAAATAGGCACTATTTATCTTCATTCTCTTCAGTTCACAAATCCCAATGCACACTGTGGCTCAAAAATTGGGAATACACAAAAGTGGGTCACATAGACACATTAAAGCTTTATAAATAGAATGTGGGAAGCCTGATACTGATGGAGAGGTATGCTTAACAGGACAAATATGTGTTGCAAGGGTAAACAAGAGAATAAATTGAAAATCCATTTTTTTATAAAGAATATTGAAAACGTTTCTTTTAGATAAAGAGGTGTAAAGGTAAATAGATATCAATGAGGGCTGTAAGTATTTTGATGTACTTTATTAAATATGTAATTTAATATGAAGACAATACATTTAATACAGGGTTATCATTAAAGGTTAAAACTTTAGAGACGATTGTACAGAATTTACACTGTGTTTAAGCTTTATTCGATATATAACCTTGTTTGTTTTGTTTGCCAAATCTTTAAAAAGCCATTAGATAACTATATATAAGGCAGAATACATAGTTCAACCTTGGGATCGTAAAATTTATAGAGTTTCTGGTCGTCTTTACAGTCTCATCTTTTGTGGGTAACTGTGTAAATGAATTTATATTTCTAAAACCTATGTTGTATGTCTGTTGTCTGAAAACATTCCTAGTTTGTAAAATTAATACAAACAGGCAGGTCAAATGTCAATTTTTTTTCTTATGCTAAAAAATTAACGTTTTCATTCAAAACTTTGCCTCTCATTAACCGAACCTTGCTCACCAATAGGCATTTAGGCATTTAGCCAATACATAGCAAATTTTTTGTTAATATCAATCTGATCTAGATGTTACGAAATTGAAAATTACTGATTTTCGTTTTCAATTTACTCTTTTTAGATTAATTTCTAACCCAGGCATAAAGCGTGAATGTGAACCAGTTGGGAGCTCTTGTTGTGGAGACCCAAGAACTGTTGGTAAACAATGCAAAGAGGTAGAACACTTTTTTTAGACTTGTGAAGGAATCAGTGAAAGATTCCATGATTTTTAACTTCATTTTGGGAACTGCAGGACTTCCCTGTAAATACCAATTTTGAATACTATATGGGCCTATATGTTCTAGGTTTTTCTAAGAGCGCTGCTAGTGCTAATGTATGATGTGCCACAATGGCAACGTACATTTTTAATGTCGATTTCCCAAGATTTTGAAACAGACAGAAAAACTAGCTTTTAATTGCATTAGAAAATTTATAAGAACTGAGTGAAAACTCCTGAGTAAAGATTAGTGTTCAACTGCATGTGATAGAAAGTGTGTAAGAAAACACTTACAGCCATTCTGTGGATTACCTCTTTTAATTTACACTTTTTTTCTCGTTTACATACATCATTTAGATTTTTACTCAAAAAATAATTGAAATATCATTTAGGGAGGTCGATGTTTGCGCTTTGACGATGGTGTATCAGAATGTGTTGGAGGTAGGGGTTTAGGTGTAAGAACCAACCAATTGTTGAAAAATGAAAAAAAGAGATCATGTTTAAAGCATAAATGCACTATCAAACTCAGAGAAACAAATATTTCTCCTTTTTCAGCAAAAACAGCATCAACAACAACTACAACTACCACTACTACAACAACAACAACTACAACATGTACCCAAATATGTGATGCAGTAATTGGGAGGTAAGTAAAGTTTGAAACTACGTTTTTTATAAGTCTGTTTAACAAATATACTTATGAAGCTATACAAAAAAAACAAAGTTTGTATTGAAAATATTATTTCCAAATCATATTAGACAATATTGGATAGTTGCTCCCATAACAAGTTTTCAGCATGTTTTCCCTAGTTCTGTGAAGCACCAAGGGCCTAGATTTATTTAATGCTTGGTTAAGCAAGGACCTGCCTTTAATATCTAGTTGTTTTTGCATTCTGAACAACTTCTGGAACATAAAAAGTGGGTCTGATAGAAGAAAGAATCTCTTTCCCTTTATAGAAAAATAGTAATTTTTCTATTTAAATCTAGTTTAATTAAATATTATAGTGACTATCAGTATCAAGAATATCTTCCTGGCCTTCCGCCAAATCTACCGCAGGAAAATCCAATCAACTTGAAAAAAAAACCTAAAAAACAAAATTAAGCAAAGGGCTGGGTAAAGGGATTGAGTTTTTGAAACAAAGTCAAATTTTCTAATCCCCTATTTCGGTTTAAACATGTCGATTCTAGAAACTTAACAAAAAAAGCTGCTTTTCTAAAAAACTTCAATTTTTGTGTTCTTTTTCATGTCTTTAAATACATGAGATTTTATATTTTGCTAAGTTAGGGAAAATAAATGATTTTCTGGGTAAAAGGTATCAAAAAGAATGAAAAAACTTGCCTTTTGATGTAACATTTTTAAATATTTTCCCCCAATTCATTTTCCCTGTGTAATTTTAGAAATACACATCTCTTATTACCCATACCATGTGTCCCACTATACATAACAATTTTAGCATGAAAATCCATGTTCAATGAGTTTTCTGTTTCTATTCTTCATTGGATTCTAGAACTGTGTGTGTGCAAATCCAATTGCATCTGGAGATCTCTATAAAAAATGAGAAACTAGGGCCAAACTTTGCAGATGCAACTCCAATTGAAACTGTGGGTGCTAATTATTTAAAATTGATAAAAATAAATTATATTTTAAGTAAAACCTGTAAAAAATTGACTTTTCTACAAAATATTTTGCAATAATCCAAACCATTCTTTTCCCTCGCTTTTCCTTGAAACCTTTTAAATTATTTACAAATAATAAAAGAAAAGAATATTTCTAACAAGCAATTACAATTTGAAAAATGTGATGAATACATGAAAGAATCCATATTGAGAAGACATTTTTTCATTTTCAGACACAAAGTCAAATTATTTAAGAATTCCTTTGATATAAGATAATGTAAGAGGAAACAATTATTGAATGAGATACTTATATAACCTTTATACACTTGGCCACTAGACATGTAATTTTCTTAGCTTGAAGGAAGGATGTAGAATGTCTTCAGTTCTGTATACAGTAGTTGAGCTTTATTTAAAGATTTAGTCTGATGTAGATTTATCCCAGTAGAAAAAAGTGAGGTCAAGAATTAAGCTTAAAAGGACTTGAAGCGTCATGTCAAGTGACCATTAAAGCAAAGGTGACAAAGCTTGATTCACAATGGTACCCTTAATACCTTTATCTTGTCAATGATGTGGAAGATATTGTCCTTGAATTTATGCTTTAAGTCCTTATAAAGAAGATTGGTTTTTATTTTCAAAATATCAATTCTTCTGGTTAAGTGAGATTTGATAACTATTTCATTTGTTTATTAGTGTAATGGTTTGTATAATCCAAGTCTAATCCAGAAATATGTAAGAAATTAAAGTGGAAATAAGAAATAAAAGTAAATATTTACCAAGAAGATTCAACATCTAATAAATGAATGCTATGAACTGGTAAAAGAATACTTACAACTTTAATGTCCTGTTACATTAATATCCATGTAATCAGCATCTAGTAAAATTTACAAGATTTAATTGCAGATGGAATTTTTTACAAAAAGACAATCTTGAAGAAAACCTACAAGAATCAAACACCTGATAACTTATTAACAAGAAAAAAAAATTTTCACCAATGTATTTAAAAATGCACATATCATGTTCCTCTACCGCTTTAGTAAATGTAAACTTAAATAATGGCAGCCTGAAGTCAGACTGTATGACCACTGAGCAGGCAGTACAGTCAAAACCAGGACCGCAAAGGTGGGCTTAGCTCCGATAATTAAATGTATGTTCACCGATTGCTTGTTAAGTTGTTAAAACAAGCAAGAAAATTTAATTGCTTAATATTTCCTGTTGTATTATTTATGAAAAATCCATAAAAAGTTAACTTAAATTACAATTTTTGTGTTACCATCAATAACAGCCAGAAAAGTTACAGTTTGATAGAAATGAGGACGATGATGCAGAGGATCTGGTGAAAGTACTGCAGGATGTTCTAGACGGCCTGGAGGAACTTAATAGGGAGGTTAGAGACCTCCTGTCCCCCTCTCCTGGGGACACCAGCACCCAACAGCCCCCTGTGGACGCACATATTGATGTATGGGACACAGGGAAGGCTTGGGAGCGAGAATATAATCTTCAATCTGAATCAGGCAGGAATGATGTCAGTGTCAGGTTATGCAACCAGGTTGAAGACCTGCTCCAGAAGATGCGGGAGCGGGTCAACCAACAGACCTGGAATAAAGGAGATAAAGATCTAATTGATGGTTTGGCTAATATACTAGTCATGCACCTCAGACTCAGTAGACTAACTGAAAAGGTGCTCAGAGATCAAGCTAATGGACCTAACATGTAAAAGGACCGTGGCTGGTTACTGAACCATCTAGTTATCATCCTTCTGTGATTACATATGCATTTATGAAAATATGTGAAAATAAATGTGTTTAATCCGTTTAAAGATATTTGTTAATAAGATAAGTAATTATATAAAGGTTAGATCCAAATAGGGAGATGACCCGATGTATACTGTAATCATATTGCAAAGATAAATAATTATATAAAGGTTAGATCAAAATAGGGAGATGACCCGATGTATAATGTAATCATATTGCAAAGATAAATAATTATATAAAGGTTAGATCAAAATAGGGAGATGACCCGATGTATAATGTAATCNAGGGAGATGACCCGATGTATACTGTAATCATATTGCAAAGATAAATAATTATATAAAGGTTAGATCAAAATAGGGAGATGACCCGATGTATAATGTAATCATATTGCAAGGACAAGTAATTATATAAAGGTTAAACCCAAATAGGGAGATAACCCGATGTATGATGTTATCCAACAGCAAAGATGATTGATCACATAAAGGGAGATAACCTGATGTGTGATCTTATCAGAACTTGCAGATTCAAGAGTTATGATTTATTGCATCATACATTTGGTTGTAAGAAATTACCACACTGCTTATAAATATATTTAGGACATTCATGATATTTAACCCTATCCCCGCTGGGGTACTTGAAAACCAGGATACGCTGGGAGGGGGGTCAATTTGACCCCCCCCCTCTAAATCCCATTTTTTATGTCCAAATATGACAAATGATACATCATTAGAAAGCTCTTGTGCTCTACTTTTAGAATCTGCAAAAAAAATTGCAAATTTGCGAAAATTGAATTTTTTATCGCAAAATCCAGTTTTATAGTAAAAATGTTTGCAAAAAAAAATTTGTCCAAAAAATGACAAATTATACATTTTTGAAAAGCCCTTGACCATGCCATTTCAAATATGCAAAATTTTTTGCAAAATTTTAAATAACCTGATTTATAATCAAGAAAAACTAAAAATGTGCAAATTTTCTTTGACAGGTTGTTTGCAAAAAATTTGCAATTTTTTTTTCTCAAAACTTGGGCAATCCGTTTCCTTATGTCATAGGCTTTCCAAAAAGCTAAATTTTATCAAAATCTGACAAGTGAAAGTGGGTCAAAACAAAGATTTAGTTTGCTACAGGCAAAAGCAGTCATTCAGGCAGTGTGCCTGAGGACTCAGGCAGTTAGTATTAAAGCCCGGTTTTTGGCCTAAAGGGAGGGCTTTGGGTATGTAAGAAAAGTCAGAAAATTTCAACAGCCTCAGACCAATACTTTTTGAGTTATGTAAAAAAAACTACAGGGGGGGGTCAAATTGACCCCCCCCCAGCGGGAATAGGGTTAAAAACCAATTACTCCATGTTCAGATTTTGATAATTTTCCTGTTCTAAAAAGAGTTTCACCATATATATACCTTTCAGTCCTGCAGTCTTCATTGACTGACAGAAAACGGCCCATTTTTCCATTTATGAACGGGAATAGATCTTCACTTGTTTTTCATAAAGTGAAATCTAATTACATGCTTTAAAAAAATAATTGGTTGAACTGTGCAATTTAGTTTAAACAAAATCAAAGTTTCTGTAAATTAGGGATTACAAATAATTTCTTTCAGTCCTTTAATCCTTCCTGTTTCCTGCTCATAAAAAATCATCTCTGTCCCTTTTTAATAGATATCTTTGCCCTTATTTTCAGCCTTACAGGACCCATACTGCAAGGTTTTTCTATATTCAGAATTTTGAAAGTTTTGTACAATGAAAGATCCATTATTTTAAAAATCCAATAATTTTCCCCAAATATGACACATTTCAACAATTTACGCTTATATTCTCTAAAGTAACAAACGATATTATTTAGAGTTTAGCATGCATTGCTTTCTTAAATCAATGGGGGAGGGGTGAATTGAGGAAAAATACTAAGTTTCGGTAAACAAACTGCCGTCTTCCCCCCCCCCTCAAGAATTCATTAAACATGTATGACATTAAGAGTTTATATATGATACATAAAAAACTAAGTTAATAATCTAATAAATTATTTTAATTTTAGAAGTTCGCAGGTTGCACTCGGACTGCTGGCAACGAAATCTGGACTGTTGAAGCTTTCCAGTGGTCAGAGCTGTCGTTGATAAGAGCTGTCCTGTTGGTGAAGCTGTCCTTAAATATATTGAGGCAGACCCTTAAAGAATCCCTAATGATTCTTTAATTGTTATGTGCGTAATTTGTGCAGCCAGACCCTACTAGTCCGGCTCAGAAGTCAGTTTTTTGGTACTTTCGATGAAGATATGTTTCTGGAGAAGATATGTTGCCGGAGAGAAGATATGTTGCTGGAGGAGTTGTTACTGGAGGAGATATGTTGCCGGAGGAGATATGATGATGGAAGAGATATGTTGCCGGAGGAGATATGTTGCCGGAGGAGATATGTTGCCGGAGGAGATATGTTTCTGGATGAGGTATGTTGCCGGATGAGATTTGTTGCCGGAGGAGATATGTTGCTGGAGGAGACGTCAAGATTTAGAAGGATGTTTGCATAGGGGCTGTCTTGCAAAGGGACTGTCTTGCAAAGGAGCTGTCTTTCAAAGGAGCTGTCTTTCAAAGGAGCTGTCTTGCAAAGGGGCTGTCTTGCAATAAAGCCAAGGTTTATGCTGGAGCAAAGAGTTCCAGTCAAGGTTTATGCTGAAGCAGAGAGTTCCAGCCAAGGTTTATGCTGGAGCAGGAGAGTTCCAGCCAAGGTTTATGTTGGAGCAGGAGAGTTCCAGCCAAGATTTATGTTGGAGCAGGAGAGTTCCAGCCAAGGTTTATGTTGGAACAGGAGAGTTCCAGCCAAGGTTTATGTTGGAGCAGGAGAGTTCCAGCCAAGATTTATGTTGGAGCAGGAGAGTTCCAGCCAAGGTTTATGTTGGAACAGGAGAGTTCCAGCCAAGGTTTATGTTGGAGCAGGAGAGTTCCAATCTGATTAAAAATCTGAAAGAAAGCAATGGTTTTCTGACTCGACAAGTTTCTCCGCTGCTTCTTGTATAAAGCAAAGAATGTGCAATTCACTTAAGCAGAGAACCTGCAAATGAAAATTAACAGTTTAAAAAAACAAAAACATGGATATCCAATTCAAACTTGATCAGATAAAGTTTTCAAGGGAGACTGTTGTAAATCGAGCAATGGCCATCTTTGCATGGAGTCATTTAAAAATTAAGCTTTATTGACTTTTACTCTTAATTTATTTACTTTGTTGTCCCGGCCAGAGGGCAAACTTTTTAGTTCATTTTTTCCTTTTGTGTTTCTTTAAATATTCATCTTAATTTCTTTAAATATTTGTTATGTTTTAACCGGGCTTATATTTAATTTGTGTATATCTTTATATTACAGATTTTATGTTTAGATTAATAAATTTTCTATTCTTTAATTGCATTATGAATACATACACTTTACAGCCAGGGTTATATATAGGGTTATACTCGCAGTCTACCAGGAGGAATGACGAGGCTTGGAGCCAGAACTTATGAAGTGTGATAAGTAGTTTTTAACTTTTACCGCCTAACAAGACAAGTGGTTCAACTGTATAAATGGGGTTAAACAACTTCTTTCTAAATCTTGCCACCAATATTTTTTTGTCTTTTCTGAATTTTTTAGTAAGTTTTTCTCTTTGATTTGTTGATGTACGCACATACGTAGTTCAACTCTCTTGTACATATAAATAACTGTTATATTAAAGAGTAAGTAAATCAACATGTACTTTCGGAACTTATTAAATTCTCTAACTGAAACTTTTGAACAAATTTTTACCTGATCGGGCGCCCAGGGATTTAAATTAGAAAACTGTAATATTATTGCAAAAACTTTATAAATTGATTAATGGTAACTTGTATTTGTACAAAACGGATGAACCGATTAAGCCTAAATTAGCCTTGGAACCCTTTGATCCAAACATAAAATGTAAGCTGAAGTTAAAATTTGGTAAGGGATCTGTACTAAGAAAATATCGAGGTGGGGGGCAGCCTCCCCCTTGCTATCCAATTGCACACAAATATTTAGCTTAAATCCTAACCTTTAATATCAACGGTAGTTCGCGGGTTGCACTTGGATTTTCGAACCTATCGTATCTCTACCAAAATTTGATACAAGCTAGCAGGGGGAATGGAGAGGATATGCTGAAAGTCTCAGCCAGATCCCTTGAAAACTCAATGCTTAGAAGCGAATATATAGTAGCCAGCATTTGCAATTGCAAATTTGTGCAAATTTATGGATTTTCAATATGTGCTTGCAGGCCGGAAACCCCTGGTTGCGGGGCTGTGCAATTTCACCGACAAGGAATAATTATATTGAGTAAAGTTTAATTTATTTTAACAGTTAATTTAGGGTTTCATTTAAAGTCTTACATCATGCACATTTACTGTGAAGGTTTTCATTTATTTTGGCCTTAATTTTATCATGATGTCATTTTATATTTCATTAAAGTACATTAAATTACAAAAGTTTTTCATATTTATTGCAGAAATGTAAATTTGAAATTGTTTGAATAAAAGTATTTTCTTGTCAGTTTTGTTAATAATTCGTTCATTTAAATAAAAACTATTTTCTGTGCCGTAGCACTCTCTCTCTCTCTGCCAGAGTTGCCGAACCGGGCCGACCGGGCAGACGGCTAGAAAGACAGAAAGATAGACAGAAACTGAGAGAGAGAGAAAATACAAACTCCAACGTTCAGACAACTGTGATGTGTTTATGCGTGGCGCAGAGACGCACGGGTTTAAGAAATAAAAAGAAAACTTTTCAGAGCAAAGGCGGACACAGGGGGGTGGCGGGGGGACATTCGCCACCCCCTGACATGTTTAGGGAGGGGCGTAGCCCCCCCCTGAGATTTCGAGGCAAAAAATGTTCCCAATTTGATAAATCGTATGTGTTTTTCAATTTTAAGCTATTTGATTATTTTTTATTTAATGGAAATATAATAATTGTCCTAATCCTTTAATTTTGTTCCTAATTATCAATTTTTTTGTTCCTAAAAAATCTTGCCACCCCCTCACTTAAATCCTGTGTCCGCCCCTGTTTCAGAGAGATGAATTTTTGCTAAAAACCAAATAGAATAAAACAAAACTTATTGAGAGAGATGAATCTTTGCACATGAAAACGCATAAGCGAACAGAAAAAAGATGTTGTCCTGATTTTTTTATCATGTGTCATTTTCATGCGTTTATGTGCAGCGCATGGAATTAAAACAAATAAAAATAATAAAATTTTGAATGAAAACGCAGAGGCGCAAGGAAAAAACATGCATTCCTGATTTTTTTATGAAGTGTGTTTTTAGAAAAAATACTTTTCTAACACTTTCAGGCAGTTTTTTTAACATGGCTCATTATATTAAGATTCGCATGTGTATGCACAAATTTTTTTTCTCATAAAATGTTGTTTATCATTAAACATTGTTAAATCTCAGATGTAATAAGTCTTCTTCTTACCACTAGGCGAAACATGAAATCAACGACTGTTAAATAACTATGAAACACTGCTCTTTATTTATATAAAATTTACCCTTTTTTATGGTAACAATTGATTGGCCCAAATTATGGCAACATAGGCAAAAATAGCAGCAACACGGCAACAATGTTGACCAAAAAAAAAAATGGTCACAATGTTGGTCTGTCGGTTGGTTTAAATATATATATACATATACAGAGTGAGTCTGAAAAAATGTAATTTTAAAGTTTAAAGTTTTTTTTTTTTTAAAATATTTGAAAAATATAGAATTTTGAAACCTTAAAATTATAAAAAGGTACATTGAAAAAATTGTTGAAAGGTTTAAAATTTCTTTTTTTTAAAAATGTTATTATGTTAGTGGGACACGTGATCCTATTTTTGTTTGTTTTTAAAAGGGATTTCAGTTGGAAGAGAACAATCTCCTAAATGGAAAATGACTCACAGAAATAAAAATTAAAACTTTAAAAGTCCTAAAAGTATCTGCTTTGGTTGTTTTTCTTTTTTAAATCTTTGTTTACCCATGATTTTAACAATATAAAAACAATTTCTCAAACATATGTGTGCTGGAGTTGCGTCAAATGTAAGATGTAAGATGCTAAAGGTTAAAGAAAAATTTGAAATTCTGATAAATTTGGATAATTTACTGTGATTAAGTGCAGTGCAGAAAATGCAATTTGATTGCAATAATTTTTCAGAGATATCTGTACATCTATACTTTGCTTGGGTGTCCGTCTGTTTGTATACACCAAATAAACGTCCAAACGGCTGAACCAATTGGGCCAAATTTTTTTTGTGGCAACTCAATTTTTTTTGGTAAAACCCGCAAAATTTTGAATTTTAAAATTACGAAGATAAAATGACCCTGAAATGCTGTGTTTGATATTTTGTTTATAAAATATTATTATTGAAATTGTCTGTTAACACGAGCTGATTTATTCTTACATTGATATTAACCATTGTATATATAAAAAAATTGTAAGTTTGTTAAAACAAATAAAAGCGTGCCATAAAAAATCGGTTTCTGAAAATTATCTAATACAGATTTTACTAGAATTGATNTTGAATTAGTGCATGGGTGCGAAGCGCCCTGGTAGTCTAGTTTCAATACAAACAAGTTGAATTAGTGCATGGGTGCGAAGCGCCCTGGTAGTCTAGTTTCAATACTAATAAGTTGAAAACTCTTAATGCATTTATATATCAGTCAATGTAAAGCTTGTTTAAATAATATTATTAAATATCGGGCGACACTGTTGAAAGATAGATTGGAAATATTTCATAGAAATATTTTAATGTTTCAAAACTAAAATTCATTTTAATTTTCATTCATTATTTTGTTAAAATAGATGCGGTTTTATCAAACAAAACACAAAGGTTGTAAACAAGGGACGGAACTTTGCTGGTTAAAGTATGTCCAAGCAATTGTTACTTCTTGTTGTTAGAGATAGGCACGTTCGGCTTTTTATATTTTGTTCGTTCATCGTTCGTAATTTGTAAACGACCCATTTTGTTCGTTTTTTTTCAATCATTCAAAAAATTTATTTAATTCATTCTCAAAATTATCGTTTATTTTCCGTCTTTTTCGTTCGTTTTCTCACTGAGGGATCGTTTGGCAAAATTGTTCGTTCAGTAAAATCGTTCGTTCAAAAAATCATTTTTACAGTAAATAACACTATTGCTTTGTCAAAAGTTAGTAAAAAAAAATCGTTCGATCAATAAAAAACTCGTTTTTAATAAATTTGTTCAGAGAAAAAACGATCGTACGTTTTTTAAAAAAAAAGTCTTTCGGAAAATTCGTTCATTCAGTAATGCAACGATCGTTTTTTCAAGATCGTTCAAACGATAATATTTTTTTTTGTTCGTTTTTAAAGAACTTTAGTTTTTTAATCTCTCTGAACAATCCAAGTTGTTCATTCATCCTTCGTTTTTTCGTTCGTTCTCAAAAATGTTGAATTCGTTTACAAAAACGATGCCCATCTCTAATTGTTGGAAAATGTGTTGTTTCTTTACCATCAACCAGTTCCAGAGCAGTTCTTATGCATCAAAACTACGCAAACTCTAGTACACCCCAAAGTGATTTATTCACTTTGAGTACACCCCCCCCCCCTTCTTCTTTTA